>NC_140988.1:224613105-224810053 GCF_052327205.1 Somniosus microcephalus | reverse complement strand
CCTCGGAGGTTGCAGATTCCTCTGAGGCGTCTGGCTGCTCAGGCTCTTCCTCCTGCACAGTGGGAACGGGGGCTCTCGATGGTCCTGTGGGGGAGTCAAGGAAAAAGTTAGAGATGTGATGCCAAGGTTACATGCACATTGCATTTTGCAGATGATCATAAGTCCATATGATGTAGCTTCAGAATCATTATCAGCGACTCATGCAATGCCAATGAGAGAGATGGAAAACTATTCCGTCACCAGCTTGCAGGGATGCACCTGTCTCTCCTTCCCCAACTCCCGCATCTATGTCAGCCCCGACAATCTCCAGGACGCCTTCTTCCCAGGGGGTGAGCTGGGCTAATGAGGGTGGCCCTCCTCCTGTCCTGGCTCGCTCTCTCCTGTTGCGAGCTCTCTTTTCCTGCAATGAGGGAGACAAGTGGAGGTTGATTGAGAATGAAGGAGTGAGTGCATAGATACTTAGAAGGAGACAAAGATGGAGTGAGGTTGCAAGACTAAGGGCCCTCCCTGTGTGTTGTCAGTTGTGTTCAAAGCATCAGAGTGAGAGGGAGTGTGAGGGCTGCATGGTGGAATAGTTACGTGAATGTGAGTATCGAGAGAGAGGGAATGGGTAAGGGTGCATGGATGTGAGTGTCAAGTGGGATGTGGAGGAAGAGGTTGCTAAAGCTGAGTGCTGGTGAGGAAAGGCAATGGGGATCAGATTGAGGGTGATGGAAACTTCATACAGTACTTACTTTTCCACTGCAATGAAGGTCATGGAATCTTTTTCTGCACTGCATCCAGGTGTGCCGTGTGAGCCCCAAGGAGTTGACTTCACCAGCCACCTGTAGCCACACAGCCTTGGTCTGACTGGGAGGCCTCTTCCTCCCTGAAGAAGGGAACAGGACCTCCCTGTGGGCCCTAGCACCATCCAGCAATGCCTGGAGTGAAGCCTCAGCAATTGCCAAGAGTGAAGTTCTTGCCCTCCCGCTGGCCGTTGCTCCTGCAGGCTCCTGTGCCATCTCAATGGTGAAGCTTGGAAGCCTACAGAAGAAGCAAGGCTTGCTGTGGGCCCTAAAAGCAGCAGCCATGATGACATCATATTCTGCGACTTTCTGACTGGAAATACTCAATTGCCAAGGCTTCCCACACGTTGGAAATCAATTGGCCAATTGAGTGAAAATTGCATCAATCTCACAGACCCATTTAGATTCGTGTGGGAAACACCAAATTCGGGGAACCCGACAATTCCCCGCACCTGAGTTAAAATCGAGCCCCATGTGTTTCTACTTTCTGAACAAGTCTGTTATGAGGTACTTTATCAAATGCCTCACATCAGCTCAATCAGGTTAGTCAGACACAATTTTCCTTCAACAAATCCACGCTGGCAGTCCCTTATTAACCCATGCTTCTCCAAGTGAGAATGAATTTTGTCCTTGAAAATGGTCTCGAGTATTTTTTCCACCACTGACGTTAGACTGTAGTTATTGGGTTTATCCCTTTCCCATTTTTTCAGTAGGGGTGTAACATTTCCAATCCTCCAGTCCTCTGGCATCACTCCCATATTCAAGGAGGATTTAAAGATTGTAGTCAGATCTTCTGCTATCTCCACCCTTGCTTCCCTCAGCAACCTAGGATGCATCCCATCTGGATCGAGTGACTTGTTAACTTTGAGTGATGCCAACCTATTTAGGACCTTCTTTCTATCTATATTTATCCTATCCAATATCTCTACTCCCTCCTCCTCTACTGCAACATTAAATTCATCCTCTTTTGTGAATGATGATTCATTGTGCAGAGTAAACAGATTGGGGCTGAAAATCCATGGACCTTCTGATGTTCTCTCCCTGTAATGTCGGTGGATATTGGACGGAAGAGCAACAAATTAGGAGACCTGGTATACCTACCACCAAATGGCAGAGATGGGGCCATCTGTGGGTCCAGGCTGGGATTGTGGCTTGGGCCCCCAAATAAATATTTCTATTAAAAAAATTAAAAAAAAGTTAATTTTAAAGAAGCCCCCTTATAAAGAGATCACCTATAATTTCTTTCCAGAGGCAACTTGGTACCTCTCTCCCTAGAACCGGCTACTTACACCAAATGTTGTGGCCTCTCCACAATGGCAGGTGCCCTAGATATGCCCCTGGTGATGCAGGCATCTGCCATTCCCAAGTATAACCTTCCCCTGACCCCACAAACTTCGGCAGGATCTGCATCGGTGGTTCCGGGTAGGAGCATTCTGATACTTACACCATGACGTGATTTTTTAGCTGCCGCACTGTTAGAAAATACTAATTTTCTCAGCAACCGAAAAATCATAGATATTAACTAATCTGCTTTACAATTCCATTCATGAGTCCTGCATAGCTGGAGGTACAAAACACAAAGTTCTGAACAAAATTAATACAAATTATACTACATTTTTAGGGAGAAGAATTAATTCACCCTTCATCCACAATTAGTTAATGAACTGACTCTTCCATCATGGTAGTGGAAGGAATTTATATTGAGCTTGAAAACCCAAACCTAAGAAATTGTTACCCTTATTTGCTTCTTTCCTTCTTCACCAAACATATCGGCAGTAGGTTACCCTTATCAAAGGCCTCCTGCTTAAATACCATAGCTGGGTTTGTTTACTCAGGTGGAATCCAGACAAATGCAGAGGAGTGGGCTTTGTGTCTGCCCGATGGCTGTACCCCTAAAACTGGCTGATTTTCAGAGGTCATGTTAATTTGTATTTTTTCTATGGATTCCTGGCAAAATTTTCACCTCCAGCAGGAAGCCTGCCATTTTGGTGGGGTGGGTGCGAGGAAACTGGCTGTGAGATGCTTCGGGTATTTGCTGGCTGCAAGTAAATTCCGTCTTGACCAATGCAGCCAGCCATTTTGGGAATTGGTTCCACCAGGCAAAACAGCTCCCCCCCCCCCCACTGCAACCTGTATATAGTATATAACACTATATACTAGTGTAGTTCCAAGCCATGCTGTGGCCTGATATACATCATATGACATATGCATACCTTTTGAATATGTCCACCCATATTAGATCTGATGTTTTCTGTCACTTTCAGCAGAAAACCTTAAAAATGATATGGGGCATGTGGGAAGCCAATGGCTACTTTGGGCAGTATTGGCTCTGGTTCACATATTTTGATACCAATTTAACACAGAGGAAAATGTGTTACACTGGGGCTGAAAGCACACCAGTTTTACCCACCACCTGCTAGAGTTGTACAGGAGTCAGCTTAACTCTAGTTGAAAATTCTGACTCATGTCTAAATTCATATTTTATTTTATCAAGATGTTGCCTCCTTACACGCATGTTGGTATATTCCTTTCTTTAAGCTAACCCATTTTCTACCGTCCTGGTTTTATTTTTGCATTTTCTCTCGAGGGGATAAATTTCTGCGGGGTTTGCACCATATTCCTGGGGCGTCCACAGCTCTTCCGCCAAAGTTAAGGCAGACAAGTGAGAGACGCCCTGCAGGAATTCATTTCCATAAATGAAGGAGATTCAACCTTCCAAAATTCCAAAATAAACAAGCAATGCAAAGTTTCAAATGCAAAGTTTCACTTGTCACATTAGTAGATAATTATCTGTAACTTTTTTTAAATTTGCAAAACATAGGTTGGGAGCCCAGCGGAAAGAAACAATACAAATGGTCTAAAAAGTAAATCCTGCAATGTAATTGGGCTTATTTGAGCACAACACCCCCACTATCAAATGGCAAATACTAAAAATGGATCTAAATGTAGCTCTGGATACTCTCTATGTATCTGCCTGAAGGGGAATTACTTGATTAATTATGATTTTTTGGGGCTTTAGATAGGTTATTAATATCATGTAAATTGATCGTGCTACAAATAATTACTAAATCGATTGTTGGATCCTTGTGATTCAATTGGCTGAAAGAACAGGAATTGCTGTGTGCTAAAAGCCCATAAGGTCTGTTTTTACATTGATTTGGTAATTGGCAGTTCAGGTATAAAAGCAGCTTTGGGCAGTATTAATGCCAGTTTCATATTCTGATGTAGATTTAATACAGAGGTAAATGTTTTAAGCTTGTACTGAAATAATGCCATTTTAGCCAATTATTGGGGTAGAGGGTTGCATGTCTACTTACTCATGTTGCACATTGTGAATCTTAAAACGTGTAGCCTATCTGTGCTTGGAACAAATTTTATTCTCACTGGCAAACTTCAGTCGAAGCAATTCAGTGTAGTGGACTTCTGAATTACATTAGATTAGTGCATTATTCTGAATACACACATTGGACACAGAGGCATGTTCAACCTTTATGTGGACGAATTGATTTCTCTTTTGCAACTGGCACAAGATAAGTTGGCTTCTACCTGAATATGCTAAAGCTGGTGGGACCCATAAAGGATAAAAGAATGTTACATGATTAAACATTACAGAAACTTTAACAATTCTATCCAGAAGAGTGACGAGCTAGCACATTGAATGCTAAGAAAGTGCATATGAAATGGACTGAAAAACTATAATGGAAGCGGAAAAGCAACAATGGAGACGGAAGTAAGAAAAATAAGCTCTTTATTTCATGGGACAGATAAGTATTAACTAGATAGCCACTTGAACTGTTAAACCTATATAATTATCAGTGTAATTACCTTTAGTGCAATCAGTATTTTTTAAGTTGAATATCTTATGTGTAGTCTAGTTCTACGTGAAGGATATCTATAACAATAACAGATTAAAATGCTAAATGTCATTAATGTATAATGTTTTAAAATGATGCGTAGTCTAATAATATGTGAACTTGTTCTATTCACAGATTTACAAAGTTGCCAAACATCATTGGCACTATTCATTTGAAGGATCCTTCACAGGGTGGCATCTGATCAGAGGTCATCTTAGTCATAGAACAAGATGCTGTTCACAGAACCCCTGAAAAAAGGCCATGATGGGACTGTTAATGGCAGAAATTCAAAGCACAGCAGAGGAGAGTGCGAGTTTCATACCAACGTGATGAGTAACTTGATGAGAGAACCAACATTCTTTGTCAAATGTGCCCAATATGATTGCATAATGTTTTGCAAATCAACCATACTATGTGTGCATCTGGGTGTTTCCTGCCTGCCTACTAGCATGGGAATTGCCAATGTGCTGATGAAGCAGGTTATTGGATGGTGGTTGGGATGTCGAAAGACCAGCAACTGCCTCACGTGGCTAATGTGTTCCCTGCTGTGGTTTATAGTGTCACCCTGAGAGAGCCCATTGAGGTCTAACTGACAGGAAAAAGGTTTACCTAAATGGTACATCAAAGTAGCTGCTGTTGGTGCCCCAACTTGATTTAAATTCTCCTCAGTGTTATTACTGAGTTGTCTGATCAATTTGCTCATTACACTGCTGTAAAACCAGCATTCTTCCATGTTTCATGAAGGCATCACTCCAGAGACATTAGCACATAATCTAGTCTGACATTTCAATAGTGTACTGAGGCAGTGCTGCAATGTTGAAGTTGCCATCCTTCGGATGAAACGTGAAACCGAGGCCCCATCTTCCCTCTCGGGGTTGTAAAAGATCCCATTGCACTACTATTCAATGAAAAGCAAGGGAGTACTCCCGGTATCCTGGCTATTATTTATTCCTTAACCAAACACTAAAAAATACAGATTATTTGGTCATTAGCTCTGCATGTGCAGATGGCTGTCACATTTCCTATGTTACAACAGTGACTATACTTCAAAAGTACTCCATTGGCTGTAAAGCGATTTGGGATGTCCTGAGGTTGTGAAAGGCGCTACATAAATGCAAGTCTTTTTTCTTTTCACTCAGAGATTGCTGAAGTCCTTTGTATATCTTTTTTAATTGTGTCACAAAGCCAGCATCCAATTTCTCTGTGAATAATTTCAGTTATCCTGATGAAGAGAACTCACTTGTGAAAACATGAAGGATGTTAATTTGGCCTAAATGGACACTT
Source organism: Somniosus microcephalus (assembly GCF_052327205.1). NCBI lineage: Eukaryota > Metazoa > Chordata > Chondrichthyes > Squaliformes > Somniosidae > Somniosus > Somniosus microcephalus. Next base: position 224,804,130 of record NC_140988.1, on the reverse strand, counting down.
ACAATGCAAAAGGACTTCTGCAGATACCAACGAAGCACAAAATGATTAAATGGCTCAATTGTAACAAAGTAATATGGGCATAGAACCTTTATAGTATTATAAGCTAATATTTAGCAATGATGTAAAGCAAACATTGTTAATAGAGCTTTCTGTTGCTACTGTATTGGACAGTTATTAAAAATATTATTGTGAACATTTTTTGACTTCATACTGCTAGTGATGTGCTGGAAGGGAATTTTAATCCTTAAATGTCTTAAACTGCCTCCAACATTAAGGTAACAACAGAAAACGCTAGAAAAACTTAGCAGGCCAGGCAGCACCTGTGGAGAGAGAAACAGAGTTAACGTTTCAGGTCGAAGACCTTTCGTCAGATATTGCTATCCAACTTTAAGATGTTGTTTATTGGGACATGAATATGGGTTTCCCATTGCATAACTTTCCACGTGTCTTCTGAGACAATTATTTGAAAATAGATCCCACATTCCCAGAGCAACTACAGCGGGGCTTCTGGCACACTTCTGATGAAGTTACGGTGGCGGAGCGGGAGCAGCTCTGAAGAAATTGTTGCCCTTACTGCCACAATTTATCTACTAGTTTTCTCAACGAATGTTCCAGTTTTATGCTGGATTAATGCTCCTGAAGTTGATTACAGCACTTGACACAACCTTGCTTTAATCAGATGTTGTAATTACATAGTTGTTGATACGCTTATCAATTACTTCATAAAAGGTGATGAGTCGAAGAAGAGATGATGAGTCGAAAGAAGAGATGAATAAGGCTTTTATTAGCTAAGAAGAGACCATGCTTCTTCGTGAGTGACTGAACAAGTCTGAACGAAACCCACACAGTGGTGGGTGGAGTCAGCTGAGGCATGCCTCCATACACAGCGCCACCCAGAGGTGGCAATATACAATACAGTGGTTTACCACATTCACCCCTTGTTTAATGTGAAGTCCGGCGGGGTGAAGGGTACTACAAGTTAAGTCTATCAGGAGGCCTTGTCTGACGTCCTGATCGTCGTGGTGGCGGCGGTGGTGTTGCAGCATCCGACGTCGGGTCTGGTGTCTGGGTGGTTGGCGAAGATTCCTGGGGCTTTGGCATGCCGTCTGCAGGGGTTGGGTTGGGAGGGGTGGTGGGGGATAACAGTGGTAAGGGGGATAACGGTGGTAAGGGGGATAACGGTGGTAATTCAGGGGTACCCGAGGGTGCGAGATCTCGTATGGAGACCGTGTCCTCCCGCCCGTCTGGGTATGTCACCCAGGCATACTGGGGGTTGGCGTGTAGGAGGTGCACCCGCTCGACCAGGGGGTCCGTTTTATGCGTCCTCACGTGCCTCCGCAGTAGGACGGGCCCAGGAGAAGTCAACCATGCCGGTAGCGAGGTTCCCGATGTAGACTTCCGGGGGAAAACGAACATTTTCTCATGAGGGGTCGCATTAGTGGCAGTACAAAGCAGTGACCGAATGGAGTGAAGCGCTGCAGGGAGGACCTCCTGCCAGCGGGAGGTCGGAAGGCCCTTAGATTTTAGTGCTAAGAGGACTGCCTTCCAAACCGTCGCGTTCTCCCTTTCCACCTGGCCGTTCCCCCGGGGGTTGTAACTGGTGGTCCTGCTCGTGGCGATACCTCTTGTTAGCAGGTACTGCCGAAGTTCGTCGCTCATGAATGATGAGCCCCTGTCGCTATGTATATAGCTGGGGAACCCGAACAGAGCGAAGATGTCATTCAGACACTTGATGACCGTGGTACTGGTCATGTCTGGGCAAGGGATGGCAAAGGGGAAACGGGAGTACTCATCAACTATGTTGAGGAAGTACACATTGCGGTCAGCGGAGGGGAGGGGCCCTTTAAAATCGACGCTCAGGCGTTCGAAGGGGCGGGTGGCCTTGATCAGGCTTGCTCTGTCCGGCCTATAGAAGTGCGGTTTGCACTCGGCGCAGATTTGGCAGCTCTTGGTCATGGTCCTGACCTCCTCGATGGAGTAGGGCAGGTTACGGGATTTGATAAAATGGAAAAACCTGGTGACCCCCGGGTGGCAGAGGTCATTGTGGAGGGACTGCAGCCTATCACTCTGCGCGTTGGCGCATGTACCACGTGATAGGGCATCTGGGGGCTCATTGAGTTTCCCTGGCCGATACAAGATATCATAATTGTAGGTGGAGAGTTCGATTCTCCACCTCAAGATCTTGTCGTTCTTGATTTTACCCCTCTGCTTATTATTAAACATAAAAGCTACTGAACGCTGGTCAGTGAGCAGGGTAAATCGTTTCCCGGCCAGGTAATGCCTCCAGTGACGCACCGCTTCTACAATAGCCTGGGCCTCCTTTTCGACGGAGGAGTGTCTCGTCTCGGGGCCCTGGAGGGTCCTTGAGAAAAAGGCCACGGGTCTGCCCGCCTGGTTAAGGGTCGCGGCTAGGGCGAAGTCGGAGGCATCGCTCTCCACTTGGAAGGGGATGGACTCATCCACCGCGTGCATTGCGGCCTTCGCGATATCGTTCTTGATAAGAGTGAAGGCTGCACACGCCTCTGGTGTCAGGGGGAAGGAGGTGGCTTTGATGAGGGGCCTGGCTTTGTCTGCATAGAGGGGCACCCACTGGGCGTAGTAGGAGAAAAACCCCAGGCATCTCTTCAGTGCTTTTTGGCAGTGGGGAAGGGGTAGCTCCATTAGGGGGCGCATTCTGTCGGGGTCGGGCCCGATGACTCCGTTCTCCACCACGCAGCCGAGGATGGCCAGGCGCTTGGTGTGAAACATACATTTTTCCTTATTGTACGTTAGGTTCAGCCGTTGGGCCGTACGGAGGAAATTTGCTAGATTAACGTCGTGGTCCTGCTGGTCGTGGCCGCAGATGGTGACGTTATCCAAATAGGGGAAGGTTGCCCGCAGCGCGTTCTGGTCAACCATTCGGTCCATCTCCCTTTGGAAGACCGAAACCCCGTTGGTGACGCCGAAGGGGACCCTAAGGAAGTGGTAGAGGCGGCCGTTTGCCTCGAAGGCAGTATACTGGCGGTCCTCATGGCGGATGGGCAGCTGGTGGTACGCTGACTTAAGGTCGATGGTGGAGAATACTTTGTATTGCGCAATCTGATTGACCATATCAGATATGCGAGGGAGGGGGTACGCGTCCAGCTGGGTGTACCGGTTTATGGTTTGGCTGTAGTCGATTACCATGCGGCGTTTTGCAGTGGTTTTAACGACTACAACCTGGGCTCGCCAGGGGCTAGTGCTACCTTCGATAATGCCCTCCTTCAAGAGCCGCTCCACCTCAGAGCTGATAAAAGCTCTGTCCCCGGCACTGTACCGCCTGCTTTTGGTAGCGATGGGTTTACAGTCGCGGGTGAGGTTAGCGAACAGGGGAGGGGGGGGGACTTTTAATGTGGAAAGGCTGCAGGTGGTTTGCAGCGGGCGATTTAAAAGTTGTTGGTTGCAGACTGTGAGTGGGGGGAGGGGTCCACCGTATGCTAGTGTGACACTCTTAAGGTGGCACTGAAAATCCAACCCTAGCAGGACGGCAGCGCAAAGACGGGGCAGGACTAGCAGTTTAAATTTTTGATATTCAGTGCCCCCTACTGACAGGGTCACCACACAGTAGCCGCTGATGTCCATTGACTGGGACTTGGACGCCATAGAAATGCGATGGTGCGTTGGCAGAATCGTGAGGGAGTGGCTACGTACCGTGTCGGGGTGGACGAAACTCTCTGTGCTCCCGCTGTCGATCAGGCAACTGGTGGCGCGGCCGTTTACCGCGATATCCATCATGGAGCTGGATAGATGGTGAGGGTGGCCTTGATCCAGCGTCACGGAGGCCAGTATGTGGCTTAGTGAGTCACTATAGTCATCCGCCGAGACGGTGGTCGGTTCCGGTGACGAAATGGCGGTTGAGTGCGTTGGATAAGATGGCGGCGGATGCCATGCGGCCGGGGGTACACAAAATGGCGGATAAGATGGCTGCTCCCACGGCCCGCACGCTGCGCTGCTGGCTGGCTTCCCCTTGCAGGCGTTAGCGTAATGGCCTTTCTTCCCGCAGCCCGAGCAGGTAGCTGTCTTAGCTGGGCAGTGCGCTCTGGGATGTTTTAACTGGCCACAGAAATAGCATTTTTGGGCCTGGTTACTGGGCATCGAAGCAGTTCTTACCGGAGGCTGCTGTCTCGGTTGGGTCGCTGCAGCGGTTGGTGCCGGGGGCGGCGGTCCCGTGTCCCACGGTTTCGATTGCCATGTCTCGGCGCCGTTACGGGGGTATGCCTCGAGGTTTCGGTGGGCCTCCTCTAACGAGAGCGCAAGGGCAATGGCCGTCTTCAGGTCGGGTTCCTTGCTTTCTAGCAGTCTCTGCCGGGTGTGGTCTGACTGGAGGCCCCTGACGAAGGCATCACAGGCGAGTCCCTGCGCGTGCTCCACAGCCGTTACCGCTTTACAATCGCAGTCTCTGCAGAGTGCCAGTAGCGCCCGTGCAAATGCCCCTACCGATTCTCCCGGTTGCTGCCTGCGGGATCCCAAGAGGTGTCGGGCGTAAATTGTGTTCACTGGGCGCGTATATTGCCCTTTTAGTAGCTCGAGGGCCGCCACGTACGTATTAGAGTCCCGGATTAGCATATATACTTGATGGCTCACCTGGGCGGTCAAAATTTTCAGTTTGTGATCCTCCTCTGTAACCTGTGAGATTGCGAGGAAGGATTCAAAGCAGCTCAGCCAGTGTTCAAACTTGGCTGATGCACCCACATCTTGAGGGTCGAGGTCCAGGCGTGGTGGTCTGAGGGCTCTCAGCAATGTCTGCTGTATCCGTTGCTGTTGTTGCTCCTCAGGTGTCGCCATTTAACTTTTAGCTAATAAAATTGATACGCTTATCAATTACTTCATAAAAGGTGATGAGTCGAAGAAGAGATGATGAGTCGAAAGAAGAGATGAATAAGGCTTTTATTAGCTAAGAAGAGACCATGCTTCTTCGTGAGTGACTGAACAAGTCTGAACGAAACCCACACAGTGGTGGGTGGAGTCAGCTGAGGCATGCCTCCATACACAGCGCCACCCAGAGGTGGCAATATACAATACAGTGGTTTACCACAGTTGTGAAACTGTAACTGTATATCCATTGATCTAATTGATTTGTTTTGTGGTGGTGTAGTTAAGATGAGCAATCAGGGGCAAAAATTTCCTGTGTAGTATTTGTAGAAAATTCAGAAACACATTTGCAAAAACGCATGTTTACAATTTTGTTACAGTAAACAGAAGAAATATTCTCTTATTATGTAATATATTCACATTAGGTAGAGAGATATTACTCTTGTCTCATGATCCCTGACCCTTATGTTAGTGATAACAGAGCTGTATTGCAGAGCTTTATTGCATTGGCAGTCAACCATTTTGCATACATATCATTAGTTAAACACATCTTTTTGTGTATGATTTCTGTAATATGACTGCAGGAATTGCTGGCCATAGCATGCATTTTATTGTGTACAATTTTAAATTCAGAACAGGGCAGCCTGGCTCAGTGGAAGATGAAGCAAGGAACAACATCACCATCTTTACCAGAATTCTTGACCGACTCCTGGATGGCTATGACAACCGATTGAGACCAGGATTAGGAGGTCAGTAAATGAAAAGTATTTTGAATTTCATTTGTGTTATTTAGAAAACTTACCTTATTCTGAACAAAATATTTGTGTCTTCCTGAAAAGAAAAATACAAATTTAAAGGTCCAGTAATCACTGGTATGGTGTTGCAGTAAAATAGTGAAGCAGTACAGTCTACCTGGTTTAATCCGGAATTTTTTTATTCGTAATCCTCATAGATTAGGGAACGGTTCAGAGCAGTGCATTTATCACTCGATTACCTGGAAACCTCATACTCTGATTCTACCACACCGGTCTGGGAAAAAACAGTTTTGGTAAGTGCAGATTTACTTTATAAACTGACAAACCTCGTCAAAATTCAAGATATCTGAAGTGGAACAATTCATATAGCGATTACACCACGAATGAAGAAAGAAATCAACAACATCAACAATAACAACTTGCATTTATATGGCACCTTTAACATAGAAAACTGTACCAAAGCAGATGGGTAATTAGAAAAAATTGGGTAAGAAGGAGATATTAGGAAGGGTGAACAAAAGCTTGGTCAAATAAGTAGGTTTTGAGGGTCTTAGAAAAGGAGAGGGAGATGGAGAGCTGGAGGGATTTAGAGATAGAATTCCAGATCATGGAGCTTTGGTGACTGTGGCGAGACAAGGGGGATGAGATGTGACTACGCCAGAATTAGAAGACCAGAGAGTTCGGTGGGGGGAGAGGGATTTGTAGGGCTATAGGAGATTACAAAGTTAGGGATGCTCTGGCTACATTCGAATAGTTAAGAGTGGAACCAGGTCAGGGCAGTCCCACTGAGCTGGATAATGGAGGAGAGGTGTTGGAGGGGAATGGTGTGGTCGACCAAGTCAAAAGCTGCAGAGAGGTTGGAGAAAATGAGGATCAATATTGCACCATGGCCATTTTCATTTGTGACTTTGGTTCGGTTGTTTGAGTGCCATGGCTGGGGTGAAACCTGATTAGAGAGATTCAAACATGGAGTTGCGAGAAGTTGAGCACAGATTTGGGAGGCAACAACTTGCTCAAAGACTTTAGAGAGGAAGGGGAGGTTGGATATGGGGTGGTAGTTTTTTTAAGGACAAAGGAGTGGGTTTTTTCAGAAAGGGTTGATGATGGCAATTTTGAAAGAGAGACTTGAGGAGATGAAACCGTTTACAATGTCAGCTATTTTGGAGGCCAGAATGGGAAGATAGGCAGTTAGCATTTTACTGGGATTGGAGTAAAGGGAGCAGGAGCTGGGTCTCTTGGACAAGATAAGCTTGGATATGGCAAGAGGGAAGAAAGGAAAGCAAGTACAGAAAGAGAGGACAAAGGGAGCTGAGACGGAGATTGAAATCAACAAGGAAGAAGAGTCACTCAGTGCAGAGGCTGAGGGACAGAGGATATCTCAGTGAAAAACTGCTGGGTCTTGGGGGGCAGAAGGCAAGGATTTTAAAAAGGTGAGAGGTTTGGAACAAGGTGAGATGTTCGAAGGGGGAGGAGAAGGTATCGGAGGACTAGGAGGAGAGACCAAGGCGTGATTTAGTGATACAGACCACACCACCACTACAGCGGTTTAGGTGGGGCAGGTAGTGGAAAGTACAGCCGAGCAGGGTGGCTTCAGTAAGGGGCAAGGTATCGCCACCCGTAAGCCAATTTTCAGTTAGAGCCAGGATATCAATGCAATCATTCACAATAAGGTTGTGGATGGCAAAGGACTTGTTTGTGAGTGAACAAACATTCTGACAGGAAATGCGGAGAGGAGCGTTGATTGGTGAGCTGCTTGATGAATTCAAGGGAGCAATGCTGGCTGTGGTGAGCGGGATGGGAAGGAGATTGCTGAGGTTAGCTCCCAGTGAGCATGCTGGGCGTTTAAGTCGTTGAGAGAGGAGGATAGGGCAGTTGGGGTGGCTGCTTGTAAGGAGGTAGCAATGTGTCTTTCAGCGGACCCTTTGGAGAATGCCAAGAGGGGCACAGAGGATAGCTATGGGTTTATTGAAGGAGGATTCAAGCCTGCAATCTTGGCAGGAGAGCAGGAAGGCAGAACGTTCATCGTGAGAAACAGAAAATCCCTTCAGTGACGTTGGCAGTTCTGTTTGCCGTTGTAGAAAAAACATTTGGAATAAAGATTGGATATTATCCTAGGGAGTTCAAAATAGCTGAACACTGCCAACAATGCCAAAGCAACATGGGACCAGAAGCTGTGAGTGGAAGAGCTGAAGGAAGCCCTTTTGGTTTACCAATATGAGACTCTGCATCTTCAGTCAACTGTGAAAATTTGCAATTACAGGCAGAAGTTTCGGGAGAGAAACAATGTGACGAATATCGCCTAAAGCAACAGATGGCTAGCAAATAGAATCAAGAACTGAAAAATTCATGTCAGAGTGGTATCTGCAAACTCCACTAATTTTGCTGCACAACTTCAGAAGATATCTGCATAGTCCTGCTCTACTAACATGTATCACTGAGATGAAACTAGCTTGTTTTCAGGATGGAACCAAGTTGTAGAACCATGTAAGACAGAAAGCAATTTATAAAGTACACAGCCACAAGAGATGGCAAGTAATTCCTAACCACTTTTCAAAACAAGAATGGTATTGAAATGTTTAAAATGTTAGTGTTAAAAGTTATAAGTTAATTGTTTAAGTAAATAAATGCCTATTAAAATGTTAAATGTTGCCTAAGTATTTTGTGTTCTGATTTGTTATGACAGTAATAGAATTGTGAAGTGTATAGCAATATGCACATGCACCTCAGATAGCCAGCTTGAAATTTGCTAGTCTGACACACTGGCTAATATCGCAGATTTTGCAGCAATTTTTTATCTGGATTAAAGAAGGTAGACTATTTAGTACCTAAGAATAAAAATGCTTCTTAGCTCTGAAAATGTATTGACCCAGAATTTTCTGGAAAGTTTTGGCGTAACTATGATGTAAGAGTGGAGTTGCACCATTTTTTCCTGAGGAAATTCATGTGTAACTGATGTGCACCGGTTTTACACTGAAACATTGCTGCGTGTAAATTTCCTCGATCATTTGCACCACTACCGAGTTACTTCCACCGCAACTCCACTTGGCTCATTAATATAGCTCCACCCAATGCAAAAGACCAGAGAACGTGAGCCTCCTGCATTTATACCCATTCTGAACGAACATAAATTTACACTAAAAGTTCCAGGTGCAACAGAACCCGTAGACAACGGTCCGGAACTTGCGGTCCTGATGACGGCGTACTGACAGAGTTTGCGTCATTTCGCCTTTAAAACTGACTGCAACTTCATGATTTAGCGCATGCGCAACCTAACACGGAAATCCTGAAGTTGCGGTCTGTCATTCACTGCTCTGACACAGGCTGCGCTGTGGCAGCCCCCACCTTCCCCCCCTCCCGCCCCCCAAACTGGCAATCAGTGCAATCACTGATCTGATGAAAATTTCCCCTTTTCTCCCATTGTTAGAAACCCCATTAAAAGTTAGATCCATTCAACTGAGGTGTAACTAGGTTTTTAACGGCGGTCTTTTTAAAAATTCGTTCAGGGGATGTGGGCGTCACTGGCAAGGCCAGCATTTATTGCCCATCTCTAATTGCCCTTGAGAAGGTGGTGGTGAGCAGCCTTCTTAGACCACAGAGGGCAGTTAAGAGTCAACCATGTTGCTATGGGTCTGGAGTCACGGTCTGAGTAATAACGACTGACAAACAACCGTTCTGGCCCTGAAAAGCTAATTTTATATTGATGGAGTGTCAAATTTCTCCATTAAGTTAAAAATTATTGGATTTTAAAATTAGTTTAAAAAAATATTTTTTTTAAAGTTTGTTCATGATATTTTAGCTTCTACCTTAACCCAATTTGTATGCCCCAAACGTTATTTTGTTCTCTAAATTTTTTTAAAAGTGATTTGATTATTAATGCTTTCTATTTCCCGGTTCCCTGTCTGTGAGAATTCTGTAATATGATTGCTGCTTAGACAGCTTGTTGACATCACAGCAGCTCACACTATGGGATTCCCACTAAATTACGATGATTTCAACTGCACGCCGGAAAAGCCGAACGTCTTGCCACAGAAATCGTGAGATCTTTGTGGGAAGCTTACTTCGGGGCCAACGGAGAACGCCTTTGCTTCACCTCTGACCGCAAATTACGGGCCACTATTTCTGGTGTTTTGTAGTGATTTTTATTTTGAGAGCAGCACTGTATTTTCTTTATGTTTGTATGTTTTTTTTTATGGCATCAGAATCTGTTACGTTAAGTAGAGAAAAACTTCCACAATTGCACTTTCTTAAACATGATATGGTAAATGTGCATAAATGATGGCTTTTGGCAAAAAACTTTAATTTTCATCATATCAATAAGATAAAGCGGGACTTAGAGAAGGAAGATGGTGTTTGTTCCGTGCTTTCCTCAGGCCCGATTGTTTATGTTGATTTCCACTTGTTTTATGCCAGTTTTTACATTTTGGCTTCTGCTAATACAATTTTCAGAAAATTTGGGAATAAATTCCCGTCGGCAAGATTGGTATAGAGACCTGCGTAAATTTTGGTACAATTTCTGTGTAAGTACGATCTAGGAGATTAAGTTTGTCCATTTATACTACATCTGCAAAATTTATTTTCCACACAGTTCTAACAACAAAGTGGAATATATTAAATGTAAATCTAAGAGTGTAACTTTAATTTTAAATGTGTTTTAAATGTGAGTATAATATTTTCCCCATTCCTTCTGAAAAGCATGACATGCCATCTTAATGTGGGAGCCAAAATAATGAGGATAGCAAGCTATTGAACTGTGGGAAGTATCGTAGCCAAGCATCATCCTGTCCTCATTAAACAGCAACATGTGCATTATTTAGTAGTAGTCACTCGATTGAGAGCAATAGTAAAGGTTCTGCTAAATTCTTTATGGCCTGTTTTCCTTCTCCTGATTCCACATTAAGGTAAGTGTAAAATAAAACTTACCTTTTGGTGGTAGCCTGCAGGGATCCCTTTAAGCTGCCTCTGCACTGTTGAATTTACATATTCAAGACTCCTAACTCCTCTTTCAGGCAAGCGCCACAGACGCCTGGGAAAGCACCTTCACCAATATGAAAGCACCTGTATGCCAGGTGCTGATAGAGTGCAGGACGTTGCACCCTGAAATTGGACTTTGCTGCTCTTGCTTTACATCTGGAAAACTGGCACAATGAGGAGCAATTCCCCCCCACCTCAGGAATGCCTTGGCCGATTATAGTTACATCAGTCGCTACTATAAAAGCAAAATACTGCGGATGCTGGAAATCTGCAATAAAAACAAAATGCTTGAAATACTCAGCATGTCAGGCAGCATCTGTAGAGAAAGAAACAGAGTTAACGTTTCAGGTCGATGAAAGCCCACAGCTACTTGGATTACACTTCCTCCGCCCCTGTTTCCTGTAAGGACTCTATTCCATTCTTCCAGTTTCTCCATCTCCGCCGCATCTGCTCTGATGATGCCACCTTCCATACTCGTGCTTCCGACATGTCTTCCTTTTTCTTCAACCGAGGATTCCCCTCTACTGTGGTTGACACGGCCCTTGACCGTGCCCGTTCTATTTCCCGCACTTCTGCTCTCATCCCTTCCCCTTCCTCCCGGAACCACGATAGGGTTCCCCTTGTTCTCACCTTTCACCCCACCAGCCTCCACATTCAACGGATCATCCTCCGCCATCTCCAGCGTGCTCCCACCACCAAACACATCTTCCCCTCACCTCCCCTTTCAGCATTCCGAAGGGACCGCTCCCTCCGCGACACCCTGGTCCAATCGTCTATCACCCCCAACACCCCTTCCCCTTCGCCCGGCACCTTCCCGTGCAAGCGCAGGAGATGCAACACCTGCCCTTTTACCTCCTCCCTTCCCACTGTCCAGGGCCCCAAACACTCCTTTCAGGTGAAACAGCGATTTACTTGTACTTCTAGCAATTTAATATACTGTATTCGCTGCTCACGATGCGGTCTCCTCTACACTGGGGAGACCAAACGCAGATTGGGCGACCATTTTGTGGAACACCTCCGTTCAGTCCGTAAGGGTGACCCTGAGCTTCCGGTCGCCTGTCACTTTAATTCACCGCTTCACTCCCGCTCTGATCTCTCTGTCCTCGGTCTATTACATTGTTCCAATGAAGCTCAATGTAAGCTCGAGGAACAGCACCTCATCTTTCGATTAGGCACTCTACAGTCTGCCGGACTCAACATTGAGTTCAACAATTTCAGATAATTATCCCTGCCCCCATTTTTCATGCAGTATGATTTTTGCCATTCCCATTTGCAACATTTTATCTTTCCTGCCTCTTACAAAAGTACAGGATGTTCTTTCTACTCCTTCCTCCCCTCCTAACCGCGCCCCCCCCCCCCACCCCCCGTCTCTGCACCTGCTTAATATCTGTTACATCTCCAGCTTCTTCCAGTTCTGATGAAGGGTCCCAGACCTGAAACATTAACTCTGTTTCTCTCTCCACGGATGCTGCCTGGCCTGCTGAGTATTTCCAGCATTTTCTGTTGTTATTTTTGAACTTATAACTACCTGGTTAATGTAAAGTCCGTGCCTCAATAATACACGGACTTCGGGAGAACAGTTTAACAGGTACTTTACTGAACAAGAGGCAGCTTGACACTGAAACTACAGAAGCCTGCTAGGGCCTTTTATACAGGGGTGGTCACTGCTGGTACTGCAGTCTAAGACCAGTTATTCCCTTAAAGGTACATACACAACAATTCCTCCCCTTTTAGATAAACAGTACATAACATTCATTTAACAACTAAATAATAACTAATTACAATTACAATTTTCTCAGTAATATATACATCAACTGAAATAGTCATTTATAAGTTCAGTCTTTGAGGAGGCTTCCTGATCCGGACTGGATAGCGCCTTTCTCGAGTATCCTGTTCTGGCGGTGAAGTCAATTCTGGCTCATTGTCATTGGTTGGTTCGTCAGCTTCCAATACCCCTGCTTCTGAGGTAGACGCAATCTGTACTTCGGGCTCATTACCAGGTGCACATGCTTGTGGTACAGGTTTGGCTTGTTACTGTGACTCTAGAATCTGGTCAGCATGGTGTCTCACGATGCTCTCTCCAACGTCCACTGTGTACATTAGTGGTCCCTGCTGTGTGCATATCGTGCCTGGCTGCCATTTTTCTGTTCGGTAGTCGCGGGCCAAGACTGGTTGCCCTATCTTGAAGCTCCTGGTTGGCTTCTCATTTATGTGCTGGAACTGCTTATCCTCAACATCTCGTCTTATGTTTGGTTTGAGCAAATCCAAGCGACATCTTAGTCTCCGGTTGAAAAACAGTACGGCTGGAGTTTGGTTGGTTACTGCATGTGTCGCATTCCGGTAAGCAAACAGGAAGTTATCCACCTTGTGTTGCAGTGGTATGTCATCATTATACATTGCCTTTATGGCCTTTTTAAAGGTCTGAACAAACCTCTCAGCCAATCCATTTGTGGCTGGATGATATGGGGCAGATGTGTAATGTTTCACCCCATTATTCTTCAGGAACCTCCGGAAATCCTCAGACACAAACTGTGGGCCATTGTCGGAACATATCTGTTCTGGCAACCCATTCCTGGCAAAGATGGTCCTTAGGACTGCAATAGTTTTCTCCGTGGTGGTGGAGGACATTTTAATGACCTCTGGCCATTTCGAATGGGCGTCCACAGCGATTAGAAATATTGAGTCCATAAGTGGACCAGCGAAATCAATGTGTACCCGTTGCCATGGAGATGAGGGACACTCCCATGGATGTAGCTGGGCCTGTGGTGGAGCGTTTTGGACCTTCTGGCATCCTGTGCATCTCTTGGTCATATCCTCGATTTCTTTATCGATTCCCGGCCACCACACAAATGCCCTGGCTAGGCTCTTCATTTTTACCCCTCCCAGATGACCCTCGTGAAGCTCATTGAGTACTCTATCTCTCAACTTGGGTGGAATTACCACTCGGGATCCACACATCAAGGTTCCCCGGCACACTGACAGCTGTTCCCTCCTTGGCGAGAATGCTGGCAACAGTGAGTCGCCATATGCTGGCCATCCCTTCACCGTCAAATCATAGACCCGAGAGAGTGTCGGGTCATTTCGGGTTTCCTTCTCAATACTTGCGTTTGTAACAGGCAAACATTCGACTATGGTCGCATGGAATATCTCCACTGGGTCCACTGCAGGTGCTTCTTCCGCCATAGGCAACGGTAGGCGAGACAGCCCATCAGCGTTTCCATGTTGTTTCGTACCTTTGTACTCTATGTCATACTGATGTGCCCCTAGAAAAAGTGACCATCTTTGCAGCCGTTGCGCCGTCATCACCGGAATGCCCTTCTTTGGGTTAAAAATTGAGACCAGGGGTTGATGGTCAGTCAGTAGGGTGAATTTCTGCGCGTGCAGATAGTGATTGAACTTCTTCACCCCCCACACCAGGCTGAGGGCCTCCCTGTCAATCTGGGCGTAGTTACGCTCGGCTGAGGTTAGCGAGCGCGATGCAAAGGCTATTGGCCTCTCTGAACCGTCACGGAATTTGTGTGACAGCACCGCTCCAATGCCGTAAGGTGACGCATCACATGCCAACCGAATCGGTAGTGTTGGATTGTAGTGGGCCAATACTTCTTTTGAAGTGATTTGGCATTTACATTCCTGAAAGGCACGCTTACACTCATCACTCCATTTACATGTTACACCAGTTTGAAGGAGGGCGTTCAGTGGGTGCAGAATTGTAGATAAATTCGGCAAGAACTTATGGTAGTAGTTCACCAACCCGAGGAACGACCTCAGTTGCGACACATTTTCTGGTGCTGGAGCCTTGACTACAGCCTCAATCTTGTCCGGCGACTTATGCAACCCTTCCTCATCAATCATGTGGCCACAATACGAGATTTGTCTCCTGAAGAACTCGCATTTGGGACGGTTGGCTCGTAGCCCATATTCCTGCAATCTCGTGAGCACCTGTTCCAGGTTGGCAAGGTGTTCATTGTCATTTTCGCCCGTAACCAGGATGTCGTCCAAATAACACTGGGTCCCCGGGATCCCTTGCAGCACTTGTTCCATTGCCCTCTGCCACATAGCCAGGGCCGATGCTACCCCAAATACCAGTCGATTGTACTGGTAAAGGCCTTTGTGAGTGTTTATCGTGAGGTATTTCCTAGATGCTTCTTCCACCTCCATTTGTAGATATGCTTGAGCCAGGTCAATCTTTGTAAAATGTTTCCCTCCAGATAGTGAGGCAAAAATATCTTCTACCCGCGGAAGCGGATATTGTACTGTATGCAGGACTGGGTTCACAGTCACCTTGAAATCCCCACAGATGCAAACCTTCCTTGGCTCCCCAGGCGTACTGCTCAATGCTTTCTTCATTACAGGAACGATGGGTGTGGCCCACTCACTCCAGTCCACCTTAGACAGCACCCCTGAACGCTCCAGACTCTCCAGTTCAGCTTCCACAGCTGGGCGTATCGCGTATGGCACCAGTCTGGCCTTGAAAAATTTTGGGGTTGCGTTATCCTCAATCTTTATGGTTGCCTTTACTCCTTTTAGAGTCCCAAGTCCTTGTTGGAACACCTCTTCCACATCAGATAGGATTTGTGACAGACGTCCAGGTGCGACGTCATCATCTTTTTTGTCAGTCACAGTTAGTGCCAGAATGGAATGCCAATCCAATTGTAGTCTTCGGATCCATTCACGTCCCAATAATGGCGGTCCTCCATCTCGTAGTATATACATGTATAGTTTCTGTGTTTCCTTTCCGTTATATTCAACTGGCACCCTTATTTTTCCTCTGGGGTAGACCTTTTGCCCCGTGTATGTCTTCAATACAATGGACGTGTCCTTTAAGGGCATGTGTGAGAATAGCCGCTCATAGTCTCGTCGATTCATGACAGTTAGGGCTGATCCTGTGTCCAATTCCATCTTCACTGGGGACCCTGCTATCATGAGGGTGACCCAAATGGTTTGGTGATCTTCTTTTGCGATCACGTTGTGTAACTTTAAACAACTTAGTCGGCTGCTCCCGGAGTCCTTATCACTCTCCTGATCTTCTGAATTACTATCTGTCAGTTTCTTTACTTTCCTGTACTGTTCCTCAGTAGTTCTTGTCATGTTGGTCTTCTTTCCCGACCTGCAGACTCTTGCTATATGTCCCATTTTCCCGCATTGCCTGCATATTTTGTCTTTAAACCAGCAGTCCTTCTGCTCATGGGTTGTTCTGCTGCAGCGATAGCACTTTTCGGCTCCATACGCCATATCGTTAGCGCTTTATTCTTGTGGTTTCTGTTGTATTTCCGCAGATCCCCGTGCTGCTGCTTCATAGGATACTGCCACGCTGAAAGCCTGTTCTAGCGTCAGGTCCTTTTTTGAAAGTAGTCGTTTCTGGGTTCCTTCAGTCTGGAGCCCGCAGACAAACTTATCCTGTAAGGTGTCTGCCAGTCCTGCTCCGAACTGGCAGTGCTTCGATAACTTGCGTAGTTCCGTAAGATAGTCAGCATTGCTCTCATCTTTGTGCTGGTTTCTTTTATGGAACTTGAATCTTTCTGCTATCAGCAGTGGTGTAGGGCTTAGATGTTCCTGTAAGATATGAACAATCTCCTCAAAACTTTTCTCCATTGGTTTAGCTGGGGTAATTAAATTCCGCAATAGGCCGTACGTACTCGCACCCATCAGATTTAATAATACGGACGCCCTCTTTCCATCAGCCACCTCATTTGCCTTGCAGTACACTTCAATTCTTTCCACATACATGGTCCAGTTTTCTACCTCGTTGTCGAAAGCAGTGATACTGCCACTTTTCGGCATCTTGGGCGATTTAAAATGGCGCCTCCCGCGCTTTTGCTTCTTCCCCAACGGGATAAAATGGCGCCTCCCGCGCTTCTGCTTCTTCCCCTTACTGCCACGCTGCTCCTAGCGTTCTACGGGGTAATGGCGGCGACCCGCAGCTTCGGCGCGTCTCGCTTTCCTTCCCCCCCGTTTAGTTTCTCTCCGCTGTCCTGTTCTCGAGCACTGACCGCGCCCTGTGCGCTCCACCCTCTCTCTTTTCTTTTCCCGGCGACGCTGCGCGGCCCGATTTGTAGAGCCGCTCGATCGCGCTTGAGCCCGCCGCAGTCCGGAAGGGTCAGCGCGCTACCTGCTACCAGCACGATTTGCTGGAACCACAGTCTCTCCCGCAATTCTCCAAACACCGATGGATTCTTTGGGCGGTTGCCCTCGGTCGACGCCCGTTGCTCAGACTACGACCTTCCAGGACCTTCCTTTCAGGCGAGATCCCCGTGAGATGATGTCACACTGCAGGTGAGTTCGAACTTACTCGCCGCCACTGTAAAGTCCGCGCCTCAATAATACACGGACTTCGGGAGAACAGTTTAACAGGTACTTTACTGAACAAGAGGCAGCTTGAAACTGAAACTACAGAAGCCTGCTAGGGCCTTTTATACAGGGGTGGTCACTGCCAGTACTGCAATCTAAGACCTGTTATTCCCTTAAAGGTACATACACAACAGTTAAGGTTCCAAGCATTCAGCTGTTTAATATGTTGCATCTCTATATTGAAAAATACACAAAAAAAACCCAAAATGAGGCATTTATTAATTGCAAATAAAGAATTATTTCTTCACATTGAGACAGTTGTTATTTTGTTGAATGTGAATTGTTCTACGGTTCTATTTGTGAACACTGAGAAATTTTTAGATGTGAGGTTTTTAGCTGTCAGTCAGAGGCACCAGGGGCATGACCTCATGCCAAACAAGTATACCCTCCATATTCCCCAACAATCACTTTTAGAGCTGGAGAAATTTTAGGACTGACATTTAATTATGATCATAGAATGTTATATATGTGTTTCTCTCCACATTTGCCTTCTAGTCTAATCCCACTCTCATGCTTGCTCCCTAGACACCCTTTAACATTCATCTTTTTCAGGCAATATCTAATTCTCTTTTTAAAGAATTTATCATCTCTGCCTCAAGTACTCCTTGTGGTAAAGCATTCCATGCTCTGACAATTCTTTACATTAAAAAAAATTCCTGCTCTCTCGCCTCACTCTCTGAGAGACAATTTTAAATTACTGACTCCCCAACCATAAGAAATAATCCTTCCCTAGTGATCCTATCAAAGATCCCTCGGAATTAAAAAAAAACTATTAAACGTCCTCAGCATTCTCTGCTCCAGTGGATTTAGTCCCAGCATCTCAAGTCTCCTCCTATAACTATATTTTCCTGATTCCTAGCATCATCTTGGTAAATCTATGCTGTATGCTCTCTCAAGATTTAATGTCCTTTCAAAACAGGTTGCCAAAAACTACACACAGACCTAGAAATTCGGGGGTTTAACGCCAGCTGTTAAGGCCCGAATTGGGGAAAAAAAGGCCGCCGCCGCACTAACAGCCAGCTGTCAGTGGATCCCATGGCAGCCGCCATTTTTGGCTGGGCGGCAGCGTTGCTGATGCCTGCACTTGGTATCATTATGGAGATTATGCAGATTGTGACATCAGTGATGCTCAATCTGCCATTTTTGAGTACGGCTTTCTACTTACCGGCCTGTCTTAATTGCGACCAGCTGAGCAAGTGTTGACAAGAAGGAAGTCAGTTAGTCAGTCAGTCTGGTGTGCCTGCAATCTTCCAGCCACCATCTCAAACCTGAGGGTGGCTGCTTGAAGACGAGGGCTATCCGCTCTGCACCTGGCTGATGACTTCCCTTTGGAACCCCACCACTTGTGCCCAGCACTCATATAATGAGAGCCAGGCTGCCAGCAGGAACATCATCGAGTAGACCATGGGCTGCTAAAGCAACGGTTCCGCTGCCTTGATGATTCGGAAGGAGCCCTCCAGTACCGGGCAGAGCTTCACAACTTGGTCATGAGGGCGCAGCCCTTGTGAGGAGGAATTTCTAGGCCACAGTACTTAAAAAGTGGCCTAGCCATTGCCTTGTAAAATTTATCATTACCTCTTTGCTCCTCTCCCCAAGTGCCCTGTTAATAAAACCCAAAATGCTATTGGCCCTTTTATTATGGTTTTATCTATCTTTCAACACACTTTCAGGAAATGATGTATTTAACCTCTAGATCTCTCTGTTCATCAGCATCATCCCATTGAGACTCCCATTCTTTGTTTTTCCTCCCAAAATGTGTTAGGTCACACTTCTCCACATTTAATTGCCTCTGCCACCTACCTGGTATTCCACTAATAGATCTGTACAGATTTCTTTGCTGTTTGCCAAACCCCCCAATTTTGTGTCATCAGGAAATGTAGATATCATGCTCCCAGATCCCAAGTCCATATCATCTATATACACCAAGAAAAAAAGTGGACCCAGTGCTGACCCCTGGGGTACATCACTTCCAACCCTTCTCCAATCTGAGCAACACCCATTTACTCTAACCCTTTGTTTCCTGTCTATCCACCAACTTTCTATCCATGCTACTACATTTCCTCTTGTAGCATATGCCTGACTTGTTTTTATAAGCCTCTTGTGAGACACCTTATCCAATGACATATGAACATTGTTTACACTACATCCATTGCAATCCCTTTGTCTATCCAATTGATCACTTCAAAAAACTCTATTAAATGACTTGCCTTTAACAATTCTGTGCTAGATTATTTCTCCATCTCTAAATACTCACAAATTTTATCTTGAATTATGTGGTATAAGAGCTTCCCCACACTGATGTTCGACTACCTGGTCTAAGTACCCAGTTTATCCTATTCATAGAATCATAAGCATAGAAGAAAGCTATTCAGCCCGTCTTGCCTGTGCCGGCTCTTTGAAAGAGCTATCCAATTAGTCCCGCTCCCCTGCTCTTCTAATAGCCCAGTAAATGTTTTCCTTTTCAAGTGTATATATCCAATTCCTTTTTTAAATTTACCATTGAATCTGCTTCCACCACCCTTTCAGATCATAACAACTTGCTGCATAAATAAATCTCCTCATTTAGCTCTCTGGTTCTTTTGTCAATGACCATAAATTTGTGTCCTCTGGTTACCGGCCCTTCTGTCAGTGGAAACAGTTTCTCCTTATTTACTCTATCAAACACTTAAGAATTTTCTATTAAATCTTCCTTAACCTTCTCTGCTCTAAGGCGAACAATCCTAGCTTCTCTAGTTTCTCCACATAACTGAAGTCCCTCATCCCTGGTATCATTCTAGTAAATCTCCTCTGCACCCTCTCCAAAGCCTTGATATCCTTCCAAAAGTGTGGTGCCCAGAATGGGACACAATACTCCAGCTGTAACCTAACCAGTGATCAATAAAGGTTTAGCATAACTTCCTTGCTTTTCTACTCTTTGCCACTATTTATAAAGCCCAGGATCTCATATGCTTTTTTAACAGTCTTGTCCTGCCACTTTCACTTGACCCCTGTGAACTCCCTGGTCTCTCTGTTCCTGAACCACTTTAAAATTGTACCACTTCGTTAATATTGCCTCCCCTCATTCTTCTTTCACTTCACACCCCTCTGCGTTAGATTTCATCTGCCATATGTCTGCCCATTTCACCTGTCTATCTACGGTCTTCTGAAGTCTGTTACTATCCGCCTCACTGTTTACTACATTTCAGAGTTTTGTGTCTCTGCAAACTTAGAAATTAGGCCCATTATACCCAAGTCCAGGTCATTAATATATATCAAAAAGACCAGTGGTCCTAATACCGACCCATGTGGGACACCACTGTATACTTCCTTCCAGTCTGAAAAATAACCGTTCACTACTACGCTCTGCTTTCTGACACTTTGCCAATTTTGTATCCATGCTGCCATTGCCCATTTAATCCCATGAACTTCAATATTGTTAACAAGTCTATTATGTGGTACTTTATCAAATGCCTCTTGAAAGTCCATATACACAACATTAACCACACTACCCTCATCAACCGTCTCCATTACTTCATCGAAGAACTCAAAATCAAGTTTGTCAATCATGATTTACCTTTAACAAATCCACCCTGGCTGTCATTTATTAACCCATGTTTTTCCAAGTGACAATTAATTTTGTCCCGGATTATGGTCTCTAAAAGGTTCCTTGCCACTGATTTTATGATGACTGGCCTGTAGTCATAGAGTCATAGTCATAGAGTTATACAGCACAGAAAGAGGCCCTTTGGCCCATCGTGACCGCACCAGCCATCAAGCCCTGTCTATTCTAATCCCATTTTCTAGCACTGGTCCGTAGCCTTGTATGCTATGGCGTTTCAAGTGCTCATCTAAATGCTTCTTGAATGTTGTGAGGGTTCCTGCCCCTACCACACTTTCAGGCAGTGAGTTCCAGATTCCGACCACCCTCTGGGTGAAAAAGTTTTTCCTCAAATCCCCTCTAAACCTCCTGCCCCTTACCTTCTTGACCAGCCTCCCATGCGGGACTTTGTCAAAAGCCTTACTGAAGTCCATGTAGACTACATCAACTGCACTACCCTCATTCACACACCTAGTCAACCCCTCGAAAAATTCAATCAAATTGGTCAGATATGATCTCCCCCTGACAAAGCCATGCTGACTATCCCTGATTAATCCCTG
Organism: Somniosus microcephalus; assembly: GCF_052327205.1. Classification (NCBI taxonomy): domain Eukaryota; kingdom Metazoa; phylum Chordata; class Chondrichthyes; order Squaliformes; family Somniosidae; genus Somniosus; species Somniosus microcephalus. Next base: position 224,783,089 of record NC_140988.1, on the reverse strand, counting down.
CCTCTTCAAGTGCAGACTTATTCTGTCCCTCAGAATTTTTTCCAATAATTTCCCTACCACTGATGTTAGGCTCACTGGCCTGTAATTCCCTGGTTTATCCCTACTACCCTTCTTGAACAATGGTACTACGTTAGCTGTTCTCCAGTCCTCTGGCACCTCCCCTGTGGCCAGAGAGGTACTGAAAATTTGTGTCAGAGCCCCTGCAATCTCCTCCCTTGCCTCACACAGCAGCCTGGGATACATCCTGTCAGGGCCTGGGGATTTATCCACTTTTAAGCACGCTAAAACCGTTAGTACCTCCTCCCTCTCAATACTAATTTGTTCAAGTATATCACAATCCCCCTGCCTGATTTCTATGCCTACATCACCCTTCTCCATAGTGAACACAGATGCAAAATATTCATTTAAAACCTTACCTACATCTTCCGGCTCTACACACAGATTGCCACTTTGGTCCCGAATGGGCCCTACTCTTTCCCTGGTTATCCTCTTGCCCTTAATATACTTATAAAACACCTTGGGATTTTCCTTTATTTTGCCCGCCAGTGTTTTTTCATGCTCTTCGCTCTCCTAATTTCTTTTTTAAGTACCCCCCGGCAGTTTCTATACTCCTCTAGGGCTTCCACTGTTTTTAGTCCTTTGTATCTGCCAAAAGCCTTCCTTTTTTTCCTAATCCATTCTTGTATATCCCTTGACATCCAGGGTTCCCTGGGCTTGTTGGTCACACCCTTGAGCTTTATGGGAACATGTTGGCGTTGTACTCTCTCTATTTCCTTTCTGAAAGACTCCCATTGCTCTGATGTGGATTTTCCTACAAGTAGCTGATCCCAGTCCATTTTGGCCAGATCCTGCCTTATCATATTAAAATCGGTCTTCCCCCAATTTAGAACCTTTATTTCTGGTCCATCTTTGTCCTTTTCCATGACTACCTTAAATCTCACCGAATTATGGTTACTGTCACCAAAATGCTCTCCTAATGACACATCTACCACTTGCCTGGCTACATTCCCTAGAATTAGCTCCAGTACTGCCCCCTCTCTTGTAGGACTTTCTACATGCTGGCTCAAAAAGCTCTCCTGGATGCACTTTAAGAATTCTGCACCCTCTAAGCCTTTCACACTCTGATTATCCCAGTTAATATTGGGGAAGTTGAAATCCCCTACTATTATTACCCTATTATTTCTACACTTCTCTGAGATTTGCCTACATATCTGTTCCTCTATCTCCCCCTGACTGTTTGGGGGCCTATAGTACACTCCCAGCAAAGTGCTTGCCCCCTTTTTGTTTTTAACTTCTACCCATATGGCCTCATTAGAGGAACCTGCTAAGATATCATCCTTCCTTACAGCAGTAATTAACTCCTTGATTAATATTGCGACACCCCCTCCTCTTTTACACCCCCTCTGTCTCGCCTGAAGATTCTATACCCTGGAATATTGAGCTGCCAGTCCTGCCCCTCCCTCAACCATGTCTCTGTGATACCAACAATATCATGCTCCCATGTGTTCATCAACATCTTCAATTCATCTGCCTTACTCGCAAGTTTCCTTGCATTAAAATAAATGCCATCCAGCCTTGTCATAATCCCTTTGCCATTACATATTTGCTTTGCCTTCCAGGCTGACTTGTTTTTTCCTCTATATTTGGCTGTGCATCACCCCCTACTATAGCTCCACTCCATATCCTATCCCCCTGCCAAGTTAGTTTAACCCCCCCCCCCCCAACAGTACTAGCAAGCCAACAAGGATGTTGGTCCCGTTCCAGTTCAGGTGCAACCCGTCTGACTTGTACAGGTCCCAACTTCCCCAGAAGCAGACCCAGTGATCCAGGAAACTAAAGCCCTCCCTCCTGCACCAACTCTTTAGCCACACATTCATCTGCTCTATCCTCCTATTCCTATACTCACTAGCATGTGGCACCGGGAGTAATCCAGAGATTACAACCTTTGAAGTCCTGCTTTTTAATCTGCTACCTAGCTCCTTAAATTCTTGTTGCAGGATCTCAGTCCTCTTTCTACCCATGTTGTTGGTACCAATGTGAACCAAGACCTCTGACTGTTCGCCCTCCCCCTTCAGAATACCCTGCAGCCGTTCAGTGACATCCTTGACCCTGGCACCAGGGAGGCAACACATCATCCTGGAGTCATGTCTGCGGCCACAGAAATGTCTATCTGTTCCCCTTACGATAGAATCCCCTATCACTATTGCTCTCCCACTCTTTTTCCTCCCCTCCTGTGCAGCTGAGCCACTCGTAGTGCCACGGACTTGGCTTCTGCTGCATTCCCCTGAGAAACCATCTCCCCCATCAGTATCCAAAACGGAAAATCTGTTGGAGAGGGAGATGGACCCAGGGGACTCCTGCACTACCTTCCTAGTTCTTTCACTCTGTCTGGCGGTCACCTATTTCCTGTCTGCCTGTGCACTCTTTACCTGCAGTGTGACCACCTCGTTAAACGTGCTATCCACGAAGATCTGAGCTTCGCGGATGCTCCACCATGACTCCAGCCACAGCTCCAGCTCCGAAAGGCAGATTTCGAGTAGCTGCAGCTGGAGACACTTCCTGCACATGTGTTCGCCCTGGACACCTAAAGTGTCCCTGCCTTCCCACATAGCACAGGAGGAGCACTCCACGCAGCCGAGCTGCCCTGCCATGTCCTACCCTTAATTTACTCCCTTTTCTTTTAAATTAAAGAATATTAAATACACTAGGGACCTTACTTCCCTTTAAACACTACTTACTCTGAACTAGAGACCTTATTTTGACTTTAACGACTGGACTGTAGAAATACTCACCAGGTCCTACTTACTAATCAGCTCCTTCCCTGGTTGTGATGTCACTTTAGCGGTTTCGCAGTTGTTGTTGTTTGACTGCTCCTGCTCTTGGTCTCTTTCCTTGGTGTACAGCAAGAACCAATTCCTACAGGGTGAAAAGTTAGGAAAAACAAAGGCGAAGCAAAGGAGCTCCTCCTTCCACTCCTTACCGGGTTTATCCTGCTCCCCTTTTTTTGAACAGGGGCGTAACATTTGCTACCCTCCAATGTTCTGGCATCAATCCTATATCTAAGGAGGATTGAAAGATTCTCCAATTTCCACCCTTCCCTTGGTAACCTAGGATGCATTCCATCCAGACTAGGTGACTTTTCTATTTTGAGCACTGCCAACCTTTTGAGTACCTCATCTTTATCTCTGTTTTATCCTATCCAATTTATCTACTCGCTTCTCCTTTACTGTGACATAGTCACCCTTCAGCAGAGATGTTACATTGACTACGCTACAGTTTCCTGGCCCAATTTTCAAATCTAGGGATTGAAAAATTGTTGTCAAAGCCTCTGCTATCTCCTATGTGACTTCCTTCAATATCCTCAGGTGCATGCCAGCAGGGCCTGATGACTTAACCATTTTAAATTTTGTTGATTTTTACAGAATCAATTCCTTGTCCACTGTCACCTCTAACAATTATATCATATACTTCTCTACTGCACCTACATTGTCACTTCCACCATCATTTGTAAAAACTGACACAAAATATTTAATTAATATCTCTGCTATAGCTTTACCTTCCGCACCTAGATTCTGACCTTCATCCCTTAATGATCATAGTCTCTCTTTAACTATTCTTCTATTTTTTAAATTTGCTTATAAAAGCTCTTATTATTTCCTTTTATATTATCTATCAGTCTGTTTGGTTATTCCTTTCAGCCCTTCTAATTTCCCTTTAATCTTTCCTATATTTTTTGTGTTTCTCATAATTTTCTTTAATACTATTCACCTTCATTCATCAGATTTTTTTCATCGTTCATGGGATGTGGGCGTCGCTGGCATGGCCAGCATTAATTGCCCTTGAGAAGGTGGTGGTGAGCCACCTTCTTGAACCGCTGCAGTCCATGAGGTTAAGGTACATTGCGGTTAGGGAGGGAGTTCCAGGATTTTGACCCACCGGCTATGAAGGAACGGTAATATATTTCCAAGTCAGGGTGGTGTGTGACTTGGAGAGGAACTTGGAGGTGATGGTGTTCCCATGCGCTTGCTGCTCTTGCCCTTATAGGTGGTAGAGGTCGCACGTTTGGGAGGTGCTGTCGAAGAAGCCTTGGTGAGTTGCTGTAGTGCATCTTGTAGATGGTACACACTGCAGCCATGGTGCGCCGGTGATGGAGGGAGTGAATGTTTAAGGCGGTGGACTGGGTGCCAATCAAGCAAGCTGCTTTGTCCTGGATGGTGTCGAGCTTCTTGAATGTTGTTGGAGCTACATGCATCCAGGCAAGTGGAGAGTATTCTATCACACTCCTGACTTGTGCCTTGTAGATGGTGGAAAGGCTTTGTGGACTCAGGAGGTGAGACACTCGCTGCAGAATACCCAGCCTCTGACCTCTTCTGGTAGCCGCAGTATTTATGCAGCTGGTCAATAGTGACCCCCCAGGGGTTGCTGGTGGGGAATTTGGCAATGGTAATCCCGTTGAATGTCAAGGGGATTGATTCGCTCTTGTTGGAGATAGTCATTGCCTGGCACTTGTGTGGCGCAAATGTTACTTGCCACTTATCAGCCCAGGCCATAATGTTGTCCAGGTCTTGCTGCATACAGGCATGGGCTGCTTCATTATCTGAGGAGTTGCGAATGGAACTGAATACTGTGTAATCGTCAGCGAACATCCCCACTTCTGACCCTATGATGGAGAGAAGGTCATTGATGAAGCAGCTGAAGATGGTTGGCCCTGAGGCACTCCTGCAGCGATGTCCTGGGGCTGAGATGATTGACCTCGAACAAGCACAACCACCTTCCTCTGTGCTGGTATGACTCCAGCCAGTGGTGAGTTTCCCCCCTGATTCCCATTGACTTCAATTTTACTAGGGTTCCTTGATGCCACACTCGGTTAAATGCTGTGTTGATGTCGAGAGCAGTAACTCTCACCTCACCTCTGGAATTCAGCTCTTTTGTCCATGTTTGACCTAAGGCTGTAATGAGGTCTGGAGCCGAGTGGTCCTGGCAGAACCCAAACTGAGCAGCAGTGAGCAGGTTATTGGTGAGTAAGTGCCACTTGATAGCACTATTGATGACACCTTCTATCATTTTGCTGATGATTGAGAGTAGGCTGATGGGCGGTAATTGGTCGGATTGGATTTGTCCTGCTTTTTGTGGACAGGACATACCTGGGCAATTTTCCATATTGCCAGGTAGATGCCAGTATTTTAGCTGTACTGGAACAGCTTGGCTCGAGGTGCAGCTAGTTCTGGAGCACAAGGCTTCAGTTCGACAGCCGGAATGTTGTCGGGGCCCATAGCCTTTGCTGTATCCAGTGCATTCAGCCATTTCTTGATATCACGTGGAATGAATCGAATTGGCTGAAGACTAGCTTCTGTGATGGTGGAGACATCAAGAGGAGGCCGAGATGGATCATCCACTCGCCACTCCTGGCTGAAGATGGTTGCAAACGTTTCCGCCTTGTCTTTTGAACTCGCGTGCTGGGCTCCGCCATCATTCAGGATAGGGATGTTCATGGAGCCTCCTCCTCCCATTAGTTGTTTAATTGTCCACCACTATTCACGATTGGATGTGGCAGGACTGCAGAGCTTTGATCAGATTCGTTGGTTGTGGGCTTGCTTAGCTCTGTTTATAGCATGCTGTTTCCGCTGATTAGCATCTACGTAGTCCTGTGTTGTAGCGTCACCAGGTTGGCACTTCATTTTTAGGTATGCCTGGTGCTGCTCCTGGCATGCACTTCTACGCTCCTCATTGAACGAAGGTTAGTTCCCTGGCTTGATAGTAATGATGGAGTGAGGGCCATGAGGGTACAGATTGTGGTGGACTACAATTCTGCTGCTGCCGATGGCCCACGGCACCTCATGGTTGCTCAGTTTTGAGCTACTAGATCTGTTGTGAATCTATCCCATTTAGCACGATGGTAGTGCCACATGACACGATGGAGGGTGTCTTCAGTGTGAAGATGGGTCTTTGTCTCCACAAGGACTGTGCGGTGGTCACTCCTACCAATACTGTCATGGACAGATGCATCTGCGACAGGTAGACTGTCAAGAACGAGCTCAAGTAGGTTTTTCCCTCGTGTTGGTTCTCTCCACCTGCAGCAGGTCTAATCTGGCAGCTATGTCCTTCAGGACTCGGCCAGCTCTGTCAGTAGTGGTGCTACTGAGCCACTCTTGGTGATGGACATTGAAGTCCCCCACCCAGAGTACATTCTGTGCCCTTGCTACCCTCAGTGCTTCTTCCAAGTGGTGTTCAACATGGAGGAGTACTAATTCATCAGCTGAGAGAGGGCGGTAGGTGGTAATCGGCAAGAGGTTTTCTTGCCCATGTTTGAGCTGATGCCAAGAGGCTTCATGGGGTCCGAAGTCAATGTTGAGGACTCCCAGGGCCACTCCCTCCCGACTGTATACCACTGTGCTGCCACCTCTGGTGGGTCTGTCCTGCCAGTGGGACAGGACATACCTAGGGATGGTGATGGAGGAGCATGCGACGTTAGCTGAAAGGTACGATTCTGATTCTTCAGATGCGTCCCGTTTAATTTTCAGTTTAGTTTTAATCTCTCTATTTATCCCGGAAACTGTATCATTTGATGCATATACTTTTTACCTGCTAGGAATATATCTATTATTACTCTATTCATTTCATATTTGAAGGTTCACAACTGGCAATGTTTGTCCTATCCATTTACTTTTCTGCCCAGTTAATTTGGGCTAGACTCCTACATATCTTGCTGAAGTTGTCTTTTTTCACATCAGCATCCTTATTTTTAATTCTTCATTATTTTCACAATGAGCCAAAGTATGTCATGTATGCTGCTTCCCAATTGTTATCCTATTCTCACAGAATGTATTTGCCCACTCATTACCCTAAAGTAAATCAAGCATTCAATTATCTAAAACATAGAAAAGTGTGTGTAAAAATCAGCAGAAATATTAGACAACAAGGCTTCAATACAAAGAATTGATATCAGCGACTCTCTCATCGCAGGTGTAAAGTAGAAACATTGCTCACTTTCAAACTTCAAAACCATTGCATGCAATTTTTTTTAATGTAGGTACAGTACTGTAACTCTGCCCAGTAGATATACTAAGATAAAGAGCTAACATTTGGTCAGCTTAGCTGTGCATCGTAGCCTGACACAGAAAAATCCCTGCCAAGAAAATTATAAAATATAACAAGTTGGCCTTAGAATGCTTGCCTAACCTTGGCTGAGATTAGAAAGAAACAGCTTTACAACATAGCTATCCATGTAATTTACATTTTGCAAATATCTTGGCCTCTCTATGAGAAAATACATTTATGAATCACTAGGATTTATGGTTAATTAATTCTGTTCTAAACTCTGATTGTAGTAGGATCTGTGAGTTTTAATAGAAGCCCTTGTGTTAGATTAAATTTTGTTCAGTCAGTGGAGTACCTGATGGACAGGCTGAATTTGTCTCTTCTAAAGCCAGTGATGTTCACCATTTCACACTTTTCGAAGTTAATTCATTAAAAATTTGATGCAACAAAGGGAGCAAACTTATTACTTCACACAATATATTGTGCTTCTACAAGAGGTATGAGATACATTTGTTTAAAAACTAAAAAAAATAGATTTTTAATATTTGCGCACATGCATACAAACAACAATGTTGACTAGGTAAAGACTAGGTGGTCCATCTAGCCTGCCCCATGCAGACATGATGCCTTATACTTTACGATTAAAACATTTCCTAGCCACTCGGGTCCATGAAAAACCAGATTAAAAGCCAAGGCCAATTAGGGAAAATAAATATGAGAAATTCCTCTCCGCACCCCCACCCGCAATGGTTATTACAACTTTTCTAGGAGACGGCAGTGACCATGACTTATGCCATTTGGTACCTACTTCTTGTATGACATGATATCCGCTCCAGCCAGGAACCAATCCCGCTCTCTTATGAAGATATAAGCAGCAAATCAGCACTCACCGCATGAGCCAACAACTTGTTCCATAGGTCTATTATTCTCTGGGAAAAGAAGAACTGTCTAATATCTAACCTAGTTCTACCCTTGCGTAATTTATATGCATAACCCCATGTCCTCCCCAACCTATCTAATTGAAGTAATCTGTCAGCATGCACACAATCTAGTCCATCATTATTTTATATACCTTGATCAAATTGCCATTGTGTCTACACTTCTCTAAAATATATAGACCCAGCTTTTTAAGCCAATCAGGATTGCTAAGGTGTTTTAAACTGAGAATCATTCTCATCTGAACCTTTTACTAAGCCCCAATACTGTATTACCTACCATGTGAGGGAACCAAAATGGACACCGTATTCTAAATGAGGCCTCACAAAAGTGTTGAACAAGGACAAAATGCGATGTTTCATTTTATACTGAATAGTCCTGTAGATGCAGCCCAGTACTCTACTTGCTTTAGAGATAGCCTCACTGCATTGATCGTGAGCCGTTCAAGAGTTATGGTTTTCTTTCACCACTGGCTTCCGTTCCACTCCCTGTAAGGTGTATTTATATTTACCGTTAGTCTTGCTGACGTATATAACACTGCACTTGTCTTAAGTTAAATGCCAAACACCAGCACATTCCCCCAACATTTCTAAATCTGCTTGCAATAGTTTGGTCTCCTCTATAATCTTAACACTTGCACATATCTTAGTATCATCTGCAAACTTGTGGGTCATTCCCCCAACACTTACATCTAGGTTATTCATAAAGATAGTAAATAGAAAAGGTTCTAACATTGATCCCTGCAGGACACCACTGGTAGCTGGTCTCCAAATAGATTCACAGCCATTGACAACAACTTTCTGCCTACGGGCATGTGGACAATTCTAAATCCATTGTATTAGCTTCCCGCTAATTCCACAACATTTGGGGGAATTTTAACCCCAGAAAATGGGTGTGTTTGGGTCTGGTGGGAAGTTGAAGTTTTAAAAATCTGAATCACGACCCCAACCCGCCTCCAACCTGCCCTTTTCCGGTTTCCGAGGCAGGCCAGGAGGCGGGCAGCCAACCCGCTCCCAGGAGGCGTGTCGCCCATTTAAATATTATAATGAGGCTGGCATGCCTCAGATTTAACCACCATTTTAAATTTAACTGTGGTTTGTCTGGTTTTGCTGGCCTCGTGAAACCTGACATCTAATGGAAGGCGAGGTCTGCTGGATACAGGAAGTAACCGCCTTTACACTTACCTCCTGGATCCAGCGTCCCTGCCTAACTCAGCACCTGTGATCGGCGACCTCCCTATGAGGCCTCCGATTTCCCCCTCCACCTCCCCCCCACCGCCCCCCCCCCCCCCCGCCAGGCCGGCGATCGCCTACCCGGTCTACACCATCCCCCACCGATGATCTTCAGGCTGCCCCCGATGTTTTCTGCCTCCACCCCCACCACCGTGCTCCTCCGGCTCCCCGATGTTTTCTGGCCCCCCAATCATCCTCCAGCTGCCTTTCGTGTCTTTACCTTCTGTTAGGTTATTTGGCTATGCTCGTACCTGAGATATAGCAAACTACGCCCAACTGCTACGGAGCTCCATTGTTGAAGTGGGCAGTATGTGTGATTTAGAAAGTGATTTCATAGAGTGCAATGGTTAGGAACTCGGTTCTGGATTGCTGTTCCCGGAATTCCCTTGTGGGTACCCCGTGGCTTCTTCAAATCGGCTGTAGACTTGTAACCTCTCGACCCGCATCACCTCCAGATTCACAGTCTGGGCTTTAAAGGTCATGGGTTGATTTGGGATCTCAGCGGAGGGTGGCGACACTTTTCTTTCAGCTTTCCTTCTGGCTCTTTTTATCATTCATATGCACTAAATTGTGAAATTGTGCATAAAACACATTCTTACCCTATCTTTTTGGGAAGGCGGAGAGCTACGTTCTTGTGCATGCGTTGCTTTTACATTCTATTGTAGTAAAGGTGGGATTGTAAATATAACAAGAAATACGTTCTTAGTATGTGTCCTCACACTCTAGTAATTAGATAATTAATGCCAGGAGAATTAATTAAGAACTTCTAATTTCTGACATGGGCAATAGAATACTTATAATTGGTAAATTGTGGAAATTATTTTCAGTAATTATTTTTCAGGTATGTTATTTTTATCAGTCATGTTAGACATTATTTCACAAATCGAGGTTTCTCTGACATAAAAATAAAAGCAAAATACTTAGATGCCCCTCGAACATCCTCTGCTCCCCCCACCCCCCCCTCCCCCCGATCATCCTCCTCTCTGCGGCCTAGTGCTGCAAGCCTACCCACCTGCAGCCAGCCAGCCTCTCCATCTGGTTGGCTGCGGGTGAGAAACAGAGGTTTCAAATGCAAATCAGGCCCTGCCGTTAAATTCGGGCCATTATATCTCGTAGTGTAACATAATGTGAGATACCTTATCAAAGGCTTTCTGAAAGTCCAGGTAGATAGTGTAGACTGGGTAATTCTCATCCACTAACCTAGTGACTTTTTCAAAAAAATTCAGTCAAATTAATACAGCGCAACCTTCTTTTCCAGAAGCCGTGTTGAGTGACCCTGATGACTCCATCTCTGTCTCGGTGATATGTCGTATATAGCATCTCATTATTTCTTCAAGCATCTTACCTCTTACTGAACTTAAACGAATGGACTTATAGTTCCCTGGTTCTGCCTTGTCACTCTTTTTAACATTTAGAACTACATTAGCATCTTTCTAATCTGAGTGAACAGTCCCTGTATCCAGTGAACTGTTAAAGATATGAGCAAGGAGCTCGCAAAGTTCTTCTCTTTAAGGACCCTTGGGTGGATGTCATCTGGTCTTGCAGCCTGATCTGTTTTGAGGTTCTTTACTCTGTCGGTAACCTCATCTATTTTCATATTTTTAATTTTACTGTTATTTTCATATTTTTAACTTTACTGTTAACAGTGCAACTTATTGCTGATAGTTGAGCATTATCTTCATGAGCAAAGACTGATGTCTCTGCCATACCCTGGGAGTTCATTCATATCTGTCCCAGGGATTATTTCAATGGTCGTATAGAGTCTTTAACGGCCCTCTGAGTCCTAACACATCTACACCAGCTTTTACCATTTCTACTGCAATTATTCACTATCTTCTTCTCCATTTATCTTATTGCTGCTCTCATAGCAGCTTTTGTTTCATTTAATTGTACATTATACTTGGCTTTGTTTTCCTGTTGCATTAATGGGGTTTATTGTAACTACATAGGATGCGTTGTGTTCCTGATTATACCATACAAACTTATTCTCTTCAAATGGAAGTGGCCACTCTGTTGCTGGTCATTTTAAATCATCATGGACCATAATTGGGAGCAATAAGATAACTTAAATATTTTGGATTTCTGTACTACTATAAAATATTAAAAATAACTTTAATTACTTTATTTAAGGATGTGGGATACACAATTAGAGACAACAGAGCACTTATGTATACTATCTCTATTCCCTAGCCACCAACTCCATCCCTCTCCCGAGCATCTGTCTACGGCTAAACCAGACTGTTTGAAACCTTGGTGTCATATTTGACCTTGAAATGAGTTTCTGACGACATATCCGCACCATTACTAAGACCACCTATTTCCACCTCCGTAACATCGCCTGACTGCCCCTGCCTTAGCTCATCTGCTGCTGAAACCCTCATCCATGCCTTTATTACCTCTATACTTGACTATTCCAACGTACTCCTGGCTGGCCTCCCACATTCTACCCTCCGTAAACTTGAGGTTATCCAAAACTTGGCTGCCTGTGTCCTAACTCGCACCAAGTCCCATTCACCCATCACCCCTGTGCTCGCTGACCTACATCAGCTCTCGGTTAAGCAACGTCTCGATTTGAAAATCCTCATCCTTGTTTTCAAATCCCTCCATGGCCTCGCCCCTTCCTATCTCTGTAATCTCCTCCAGTCCCACAACCCCTTGAGATATCTGTGCTCCTCAAATTCTGGGCTCTTGATTTTAATCACTCAACCATTGATGACCGTGCTTTCAGCTGCCAAATCCCTAAGCTCTGGAATTCCCTCCCTAAACCTCTCCTCCTCTCTACCTCTCTTTCCTCCTTTAAGACGCTCCTTAAAACCTACCTCTTTGACCAAGCATTTGGTCACCTGCCCTAATTTCTCCTTAGGTGGCTTGGTGTCAAATTTTGTTTTATAACGCTCTTGTGAAGAACCTTGGGATATTTTACTACGTTAAAGGCGTGTAGGGGGTGGCGGGTTGGTGCGTGCGCCCAGTCAGTTATGCCCCTGACTGTTGGTGAGTGGTTCGAATCGCTCCCATGCCCCTGGGTTTCAGACACCGGAATTAGGTGCAGGCGGCGATACAGAAAAATTGAGTAGACAAGTGGTTTGGTATGAGAAAACCAAGATTTTATTAAAACAGAAAAAAAAACACGGTCTTATGAGAAATTACTGGTAAACAATTACCTGGGATGGCAGGAATGACGTATGAGGAGAGATTGTGTCGATTGGGCTTATACTCACTGGAGTTTAGAAGATTGAGAGGAGATCTCATCGAAACCTATAAAATTCTGTCAGGCCTGGACAGACTAGATGCAGGAAGGATGTTTCTGATGGCCGGGGAGTCCAGAACCAGGGGTCATAGTCTAAGGATAAGGGGTATGCAATTTAGGACTGAAATTAGGAGGAATTTCTTCACCCAGAGAGTGGTGAACCTGTGGAATTCTCTGCCATAGAGGGCGGTGGAGGCCAGTTCATTAAATATATTCAAGAAAGTGTTGGATATATTTCTTAAGGCTAAAGGGATCAAGGGATATGGGGAGAAGGCAGGGACAGGGTACTGAATTTGGATGATCAGCCATGATCTCATTGAATGGCTGAGCAGGCTTAAAGGGCCGAATGGCCTACTCCTGCTCCTATCTTCTATGTTTCTATGTAAACAAAACAACTATATACTTATACAAGGAATGGGGAACACATGGCACATCGAGGGGAAAAACAATTACTTTAACAATCCCCTTATCCTTATCCCACCCCTATACCTAACTAGATTAGGCAATGAGGGGCCAGGAATACATGCTCACCAATCCAAAGCAAAGCCTGTTGTTTTAGCAATTGCGAGTTTTGAGGTCTGGTCTCCTGTCCTTTGGTGTACTCCGTCACCACGTGGTCTCGGCGCGGTGCTGGAGCTGTTGCTGCGACACACCTTTCTTCTCGGCTACTGTCGTCGTCTCGTCGTGATGGGTTCTCTTGTTTTCCCTCGGGCGGTCGTCGGCGGTAATGTTGCCTTGGCAGTCTTTACTGCTTAGATTTTTCTACCTATTCTTAGAACGCCAGTATATTCGTTATGGCGTGGACACCTGCGTTTAACACCTGTTTAATTCGCAGTGGTCAATGGCCAACTTATCCTCACTGTCCATATATTTTCTTCCTCCAAGCGCCAGCTTATAACTAGGCGCTCGGGTTGTATTAGTGCCTCTTCTCTGCTCTTTGTCGGGGTTACCTTATTCTTCGCCTCTGTTCGTTTCGCCTCGTTTCCTCTGCCCTCGTGTCCTGGGTGAATGTGGACTCGGGTCTCATTCCCCTCTCTTGCGATTGGTGTGGATGTCCTTGACTGCTGAAAACCCAATGCGGGGAGCAAGAAGAGAACCCGCCATGAGGCCAGGGCACGAGTACGAGCAGCGGCAGCCCAAGACCAGACGAGAGGTCAGAGTCAAGAGAGAGATTGGTACTGATGGGCCTACAATTATACTCCTTCTGCAGGCCCTAATCTGCACGCCAAATCAGGTCAGTCCATTGTTTCACTTTTGACGGGCTGTTTTAAATGATTATACCAATCTAAACGAACTGGTATTAGATGGCCATTTATCGCACCTAATGGCCCGATGTCTGGGCTGTATTGTCATTAATGCATTTTAATCGGGCTGTGCAGCCTTGATGGCTTCCATAAGCTGTTTCCAATTATTTATGCGGACAAACTAATGGCCTTGCGCTTAGGCCTAACTGGGTTGATCTGTTCCAATCTGACGAAATGCATATTCAGTGTTTGCTTAACTGTCTGGGTTTTTCAAACACAGAAGTCCTTTTCACAGAAATGCATTTTAAGTTTCGATTTCCCAAAGCAGCCTGTTCTGTGCTACAGAATCCACGCTTTAAAAAAAATCTCACAGGCTTTTTGGTCACGAGGTGTGGACGCCATTTTTGGGTACCCTTTTTAAATTGTCCATGCAGGGTCCCTTTTATTAATAACCTTGGGGGAATGTGGGAATTTTGCAGATCTTACACTCCCCCGTGATACTAAAACTTGCTTGAAGTGAGCAAAATGTCTGACCCTCCATAGTCAACCTTCCCCTGTAATTACCTATCTAATATACCCACAACACATGCACTTCCCATTCCATGAAAATGTAGTGTACATAAGCATACATAGAATAATTACAGACTTTTACACACACCCAAGCATGGAGGGGGTCCAACACCCCAGCACCACTTGGTACACATACATATTTATTAACAACGCGTCGCAAAACCTTTATTAAAAACAACAAACACAAAAAAACCCAACAATCTTTAATCAAAAATACAAAAACTCAAACAGGCGTATCTCCCTCCACCTTCACATAATGTTCCTTCCAGATCCTCTGGTTTTGGAATTCTAGCATCTGACCTTTTCCCTTACATTGAATGCATACTAGATACAACACTATCCCTAACTGGCAAACCACGAGAATGTGGGAAACCAGTCTGATCCACGAAGGGACCTCAATGTTATTGAAAATGTCCCACCAGGGTGGAATCACTGTAGTGTATGTACCTTTAAGAGGAACTATGTTTTTGAAGCCCCTGTATACTGTAGTACCAGAAGTGACCACTCGGGTATATAAGCCTGTGTAGCGTCTTGTGTAGTTAGTTCACCTCCAGACTTTGTTCAGTAAACACTTGTTAAATCAACTCCTGCATTCCGTGTCTCCATTAACACACGGAACTAACAATCACAATGTCCAATATCTTAGTCCCTATCTCTAATGTCTTCTGCTCTAGAGTGTAAAAATGTTTCTGCGAAACTATAACGGCTTTGAGTATTTTGGTAAGGTGTTCTGGGAGAGGGGGAATTTCGTAACCGAAATGCGCTACGTACTTCTGCAAATTGGTAAAATTCTCCTTCACAGTGAGGTGAACAGTGGAGGGTTCAGGGATGGGGACAATTCGCTCCTGGGCCACTTGAACTTCTGCCTCGGGTTTAATGCAGAAACTGCTGTCACTAACCGGACACCAGCTATGCTGTCCATGCTGGTAGTGGGACGCACCTGTGGTGAAACAATATGTCCCACCTCCTATATATGCTACCTGGGGGGGAACATGGCCTTGTGCCATTGCCTCCATGGTACAATTTATAGGTTTCGCGCCAGCAGCTCTGAACCCGCACTGCGGTTTTGAATAGGCATTCAAGTGCTGGGGACACAGGATTATGTGTGCTCCCCGGCTCCGGCACCCTGAGAGGTCAGTGCCTGTCATAGCATGCTCCCACTTTATGATGTAAGGTGGGACCGCTGTGAAATGAATGTGCGCACCCCCTTGAATGACTCCAATGTTTTCAACCCTCTATACCGGTGCGGGTCGGGCTGTCATACCCATGACCGGCATCCTAACTACTACTTCCATGATCGTGTGGTTGGACCATCCACAATCCACTAGGACTGGGTAGGCCTCGGAAGCTAGCCAGAGTTGGCACGGGCTTAATGCATTCTCAAACGGGTGGAGGGCTGCGAGGTGTTTGTTGCTGATCCAGGAGGGGACTAAACCCTGTTTTAAATCCTCCAGATTACTGCGGCCCTCGCCCAGCAACCACACCCCGTGTAGCACGCACACCTCGTTCTGCGCAGCCTGGTCAGAAGCATTTCTGTCCTCCCTTATGAGGGCATTTACCGTCTTTGCGTGCTTCTCCAACTCCGCTATAATCTCTTTTAAATGGATGTCATGGCCTGGTCCTCCTGCAACTCCGAGCCCACTACCTTGTTCTCATCCATTAATATCTTTTTCAACTGAGTTTTTAAACCGTTTATCTGGACCTGCAGCTCTATTTCATCCAAACTGTTGATGACAGAGAACCCAGTATTAAACGCAGTAAAAACATTATTCCATACTCCCCTTCTTTGTCTCCCTGCATTACCCAAAAAGTTGCAGTGTGTGGTGTACAGTTCGGTTTTGTCAACATGGGCGAAATCGAACTCACAAAACTTCTTGAACATGTCCTTTAATAGGGCCTGGTATAGCTGCTCTGTTTCTTTAGGACACCACTCCGGCAAATGTACCTCAGTGAGATTTAAAATCACGGCGGCTACCGCGTAGTGTACCCCCTGGTACAGCATCTGGTCGGTAGGCACTAGTACCATCCCATTCCCTGGTCCCTTGGTGGTAGTAGGGCACCCTTCCCTGGGTAACCTTACCGCCTGCGCCGTGGGCGGTGGCTTTCAGGAGCAGGTTACAAGCTCAGTGGCATTGACTGGGATCGGGGAGAATGGGACCGCGCACACCTTCCGGCTGGTATCCCACTTCATCCCTTCCCTAGTGTCGTGCCACTGCCGGTGGAAAACAATGGATATGCCTGATGGGCAGACCTTCTCCGACTCCCACATACAGATGTAAATCCCTTGATCCGGCTCCCACCACTTGTCTCAACACACGCTTAATCCCCCATGAGTCCCTGTAATCGTCCGGTGGGTATTGTTCCCCAACCGTTCCCGCTCGACTGCGGGGTCCCTCATATCTTTGCTCAGTTTCCTGAGCCACCACCGCCTATCCAGAGGAATGTTGTTATGTTCATTAATAACTAGCCGTTTTCATTATGAACAGCTAGCTTGAGTTAGTCACTTTATTCATGCCATGTGGACTTCTGTACAGCATCCATCTTGACTACTGCCTTCTGGGTAGCCTAGTGCATCGTGGGTAGTCCCACTCTTATATACATACAGCTCGTACATACAGCAAAATACAGCTCCACCTAGTGTACTATTCTAAAATGACATGTTACTGATCATTACATCCCCCTTTCTTTGAGGTTAGACAGAATCAATATCAATCAACTTTCAAGAAAAACGATAAAGATATCAGTAACACTTTTGTTAGTGCTCTATAAACATAATCATTTTCACAACAGTCAACACATTTTCAAAGCTTTACTTTATACTCAAAGATTAAGTCTATCAGGCTTTTTTACTTCACGTGTGGATCTTCTCAGCACAGGTAAGTCTGATGTGTTTTCATGAGAGCCTGTATGTGTGTTTGTGTTAGATTGTTCTGGTGGTGAGTGACAAGATTCAGTTGCGGCATTGTCATCGATTTGCTCTTGGATAGTTTCTTGTGTTTTCAGGAGGGAACGGCGGTTCCTCCTGAGAATCTGTCCTTCCTCAGTTCTAACAGTGTATGACCTTGGTCCTACTTCCTCAAGAACTGTAGCTTTCCTGTTCCATGCATCTGGATCCTCAATCCTGACAACATCATCCCTTGTCAATGGTTTCAGAGTTTTGGATGACTTGTCATAGTATGATTTCTGTTTCAGCTTTAACAGTTGAAGTCTCTGTCTCAGTTCCTTACTCTGCTTTTCTTTTGCACAGCAGGGTAGCGTGGTGCGCAACTTGCGACCCATTAGGAGTTCAGCAGGTGAAGAACCAGAGTCTAAAGGTGAGGCTCGGTAGCTCAGCAGGGCGAGATAAGGATCAGACTTGCTTTCTGTTGCTTTCTTCAGTAGCTGCTTGAGAACTTGAACACCTTTCTCTGCCTTACCATTCGACTGAGCATACAAAGGACTGGATGTGATGTGTTGAAAGTCATAATGTGCTGCAAACTGTTGCCACTCCTTACAGTTGAAGCACGGACCGTTGTCACTCACTGCAATCCTGGGAATTCCATGTCTGGCGAAGATGGATTTCACATGCATTATGACACTGCTTGCTGTGGTGCTTGAGAGCAGCGCCATCTCAGGATAGTAAGAATAGTAGTCAATCACTATTAGATAGTCTTTACTATTCAAATGAAAGAGGTCCATACCAACCTTTTGCCATGGTGCTGTTGGTATGTCAGCTACTATCATTGGTTCCTTTGCTTGTTTGTTTTGGTGTTTCTGACATGTCTCACATTCGCCTATCATGTTCTCAATGTTCTTATTTATGCCAGGCCAATAAACAGTGTCTCTTGCTCTCCTTTTGCATTTTTCAATTTCGAGGTGTCCCTCATGAATCCTTTTTAGCATGTCTTGATGTAGAGCCTGTGGAATGACTATTCTGTTCTGTTTTAGTAATAGTCCACTTGCAACACTCAACTCTGACCTTATGTGATAGTACTTTGGACAGGAACCTTTTGGCCAACCATGATGAATGTTCTCTATTACTGTTTGTAACACTGTATCTTTTACTGTTTCTTCTGCTATTTGCTTTGATTTTGTGTCTGACACGGGCAGCGCAGCAGTGACCATACTCGCATGAACATCCACGTCTTCTTCAGTAGAGCTCACATGACTCATTATGGGTGCTCGGGATAGTGCATCTGCTAACACTATGTATTTGCCTGGTGTGTAGATCAGTTCAAAGTCATATCTTTGCAGCTTCAACATGAGTCGTTGAATCCTTGGAGACATCTCATTCAGATTTTTTTTAATGATGGCAACCAGTGGGCAGTGGTCTGTCTCAACTGTGAAGGTGGGAAGTCCATATATGTAGCCATGGAACTTTTCTAGTCCAACTACCAAGCCTAGACCTTCCTTTTCAATCTGGGCGTATCGACACTCAGAATCAGTCATAGACCTGGAGGCATAGGCAACAGGCTTCCAATCTTCACCCTCTGCTTGTAGCAAGACCGTGCCTAGGCCATCTTTCGATGCATCTGTTGACACTTTGATTCTCTTTGTTGGGTGAAAGGAGGTGAGTACAGGTGTGGTTGTCAGCACTGTTTTAAGGTTTATCCACTCTTGTTCATGTCTTTCTGTCCATGCAAACTCATTTGTTTTATGTAGCAGGTCTTGCAGACAGGCTGTCTTGGCTGACAAGTTAGGAATGAACTTTCCAATGAAGTTTATCATCCCCATGATGCGTAGCACTCCTTTTTAGTCAGTGGGTCGGGGCATGTTGTGTATGGCGTTTACTTTTTCCATATCTGGCTCTATTCCTTTACCAGATAGATTATCTCCTAGGAAAGTGACTTCCTGGATGCCAAACTGACACTTGGCTTTGTTGAGCTTCAGTCCATTCCGGCGTATGCTCTGTAGCACTTTAGTCAGTCTCTCATTGTGTTCTTTCAGTGTGGAGCCCCAGATGATGATATCATCAACATAGACCCAAACTCCTTCCAGACCTTCAATTTTGTGTTCCATCGCTCTATGAAAGATTTCAGATGCAGATATTATCCCGAAAGGCATTATGAGGAAACAATACCTGCCAAATGGTGTGTTGAAGGTACAGTATTTGGTGCTCTCTTCATCCAGTTTTAGTTGCCAAAATCCTTGTGAGGCATCGAGCTTTGTGAAGTATCTGGCACCTGACATTTCACTGGTGATTTCTTCTCACTTGGGAATCTGGTAGTGTTCACGTTTTAAGTTTGCATTTAAGTCCTTTGGATCCATGCATATTCTTAGATCATTGTTCTTTTTCTTTACCCATACCATGGAGTTGACCGAGTCTGTTGGCTCTTTGACTTTCCTGATGACTCCTAGTGTGGTCATTCTGTCCAGTTCATTCTTGAGCTGGTCACGCAGGGGTGCTGGAACTCTCCATGGAGCATGTACCACTGGCTGAGCATCTTCCTTTAGCTGGATCTTGTAAGTGAATGGTAGAACTCCAAATCCTTTTAACACATCCTGGAAATTACTCACTACAGAATCCACTGAGTCATCTGGTTTGCTTATGGCACAGTTTATACAGTAGACTCTCTTGACCAGTTCTAAGTCCTCACAAGCTTTGTCACCCAGTAGTGAATCAAGTCCTTCAGCCACAACAGAAAACATGAGATGATGCACTTTGTCTTTGACTGTCACTTTAAGTTTGCATACACCTAAGCTATCTATTTTCTGTCCATTATAGTCCTTCAGTAGTACTGACTTTTTCTGTATTTTGGGCTTTTCTTTCATGTTTTTAATATCACCCATACTGATTAAGTTTGCTTTTGCCCCAGTATCTAGTTTCAATGTAACTAATGCTCCATTTACCTGCAGTGACATTATTCATTTGTCCTCTTTTACTGCATTAACTTTATGTTCAGCATTGTCCATTCCTGAGGGCAGCACATTTTCTGTATCCTTTTCTATGTTGTCACATGACACCATTCTTACAAAAAATGTCTCACTTAAATCAGTGTCCTCAATTATATTGACTTGTTGCCCTTTCTTTGTTTTTACTTTTGAAAAGCATTGTTTGGCAAAGTGATTCTTTCCATAACATTTTGTGCACATTTTTCCAAACGCTGGGCATTGTCGTGACTGGTGTTTGTAACCACAGCGTTTACAATTAAAAATTCCTTCCTCCGATTGCTTTTCATTTCTGTTGTGCCCACGTTCCTTTCCTTTGTAGGACACAGCACTGACAGCAGCACTATCACTTACTACAATCGCATTATTATTAATTTCACTGAAAGTCTTCGCGTGCTTTTGAGCTAGCTCACTGGCTTGGCATATTTTGACAGCATTTTCCAATGTTAGTTCGGTTTCTCTCAACAGACATTCCCTGACCTTTTTATCATGAATACCAAAAACAATCTGGTCACGAATCATGGATGATTTCAGTTCAGACAAATTACATGTCTGTGCTTTCAGTTTCAGATCGGTCACAAAGCTATCAAAAGTCTCATTTTGCTGCTGTGTCCGTGAACAGAACACGTACCTCTCATAGATTTAGTTCTTTTTGGGAGAACAATGTGTATCAAATTTCTTTAGCACATTGTCCAATTTTTCTGTCGTGCTCTGAATCAAATACAAACGTATTAAATACCTCTATCGCCTGCGGGCCTGCAACCGTGAGCAGCAACGCTATTTTCCTTGCGTCTGGCATCGTACCGAACCCGATGGCAGCAATGTAGAGTTTGAATTGTTGTTTGAAAGTCCGCCAATTGCAGTCGACATTCCCCGTGAGTTTCAAACCCTCTGGTGGCTTCAAATTCTCCATGTCGTGTTTCACAATATTCAGCAGATTTTACCTATCCTGGTACCATGTTATGTTCATTAATAACTAGTCATTTTCATTATGAACAGCTAGCTTGAGCTAGTCACTTTATTCATGCCATGTGGACTGCTGTACAGCATCCATCTTGACTACTGCCTTCTGGGTAGCCTAGTGCATTGTGGGTAGTCCCACTCTTATATACATACAGCTCCTACATACAGCAACATACAGCTACACCTAGTGTACCATTCTTGAATGACATGTTACTGATCATTACAGAATGTGACCCTTGCACGTTAAACATACACGCTTCCCTACGGTGACGCTGACCCTTGTAACGACCCGTACCCTGGGGCACAGGAGGGAGGCCTCCCCGTACGTGAACCCGGTCTGGCTGGAGTACTGAGATGAATTGGACCCCAGCCACCCTGGCCACCTTCCCTCCTGAACGTAGACGGTGGTCTCCTCTGCATCCTGTTCGCCGCTTCCATTGGTTGCTATCGGCACTCTATCTCTGGAGCACCCATAGATGTGGGAGTCCTCTACATCATCCCTCCTTCCCAGGCTCAGTCCCATCAGGGCGAGTAGGATTACGATCCCCTTCATCCTGAACGTCTTTCTGCAACAGATGCAAAACATGCAGCCAGGTCCCCAAGAGATTCTCTGGCTTGGGTGAAGCATAGTCAAGCCTTGCGGCCTCAACTCAAATACACACACTCTTAGCAGATTACTACTTAATTAAAACTACCCATCACCTTACTTAAGCTAAAACACCCAAACTTAAGCTAAATACCTAAACTTACACTATAAGCTTACATTACCTAAACTATATACATCCGCCGCCCGTCTTCGGGCGGCCAGGCTAATTCCTGGTTGGACTGTGGCCGCACCGTCCTGCTCTGTTGGTCCCTCGCAGCCTGTGGCTGCCGGCTGGGGACCTCTGTCCTCGGACCTGCCCCTGACTCGAGGGGTGGCCCTTGATAACTGGAGAGCTGGTGACCATGGCTTTCTCGGCTGGGGCGTCCGTGGGGACCTTCTAGGGACCTTGGCTGGTGGGGCTTTCTTGGCTGATGGGCCTTTAACCTGAACCGCTGCTCCCTCAGGCTTGACCTCTTCTGAACCTGGGCTAGGGGCAGGTAACTCTCCGCAGCCTGTTGCTGCAAACCGAGAGTCTGTGACCCCAGGTCCCGTGGCTGGTTCTGGGGTGGGGTTTTCGCCCTCGGGCCCTTCCTCATCTGGATCCAAGAAGAGTGGGGGAGTGTCCCAATCGATGGGTAGGACGGCCCCTCCCTTTAAGCAAGCCACAGCACCTGCCTGTGCAGCCTGTGAACTTGCTCCTGCTACAGGCTGAAGATTTTTATCCTCAGACCTTTCCCCAACTGGCTGTTTTCCCCTTTCAGGTTTAAACAGTTTGCGTTGGTTGATATGAAACCATTTTGTGCGCCGAGGCATCTTCACGGCGTATACCATGGGGCTGGCTTTGTCTACAATGCTGTAGGGCCCCATGTATAATGGTTCCAAACTCGCTACTCGGGCATCGTTTCTCACCATGACCTGATCTCCTACCTCCCACTCATGGTGCTTTCGGGGTTCGAGCAGCAATCGGTTACTCCGATGCTGCTTTCCCATGTTCCCAGCCACCTGCTCATGGACCTGCTTAAGGTGCTCAAGAAGGTTTCAGGCGAACCTGTCCCGGTTTACCTCTCTGAGCTGGCCCTCCGTGAGCACCGGGGCTAGTACATGGGTGGGGGTCCGCATAACTCTGCCAGTCATCAGCTCGTACGGGGAGTACCCCGTGCTTTTAGACTGGCTGGCCCGGATCCCCATCAGAACCAACGGTAGGACCTCGGCCCATTTACTGGGTGAGTCCACCGTCGCCTTCCTCAACCTTTCTTTTAGGGTCCTATTCATTCTCTCCACAATCCCTGATGAGTGTGGGTTGTGGGCCACATGCCATTTCACCTTGATGCTTAGCAGCATAAGAGTATTCTGTATCACCTGTCCGGTGAAGTGATTCCCTTGGTCGGACTCCACATACTGTGGTAGTCCCCACCGCGAGAACACTTCCCGGACCAGGATCCTGGCAGTACCCAGAGCTGTGGCTGTTCTGCAGGGGAAGGCCTCTACCCATTTGGTGAACACATCCACCAGGACTAGGCAGTATTTACAGCCTCCCTGGGCGGTGGGCAGGGGCCCGATGAAGTCGACTTGTATCGACTGCCATGGTCCCTCTACCCTCCTGACGTGTCCCACAGGTACCTTCCTTTTGTGGGGGTCAGGGTTGTTAGCAGCGCACACAAGACAGCCGGCACAGAACTCGCGGACATCTTCCCTGAGTCCCAGCCACCATCCCGCCTGTTCCACCCGCTGCCAGGTGGTCTCAGGCCCGGGGTGTCCCGCTCCTGGACCCTCATGGGCCAGTTGAAGGAATTCCCTCCGGTGCTGCTGCGGCACAACCCACTGTTCCCCCCAGAACAGCATGTCCTCTTTTACAGAGAGGGTTGCTGTGCCGTACGGACCCTCTACCCTTTTTCCCCCAGTCACTGCACTGAGGACTGCTTTGAGGACGGGGTCTTGGGCTTGGACCGTCTTAAAGTCTGGGGCTAACGGCACCCCTGCACTCCCTTGGGTCCCATCCCTACCTCTGACCGTCGCCATGGGTCTGGACCCAAAAGGGTCCCAGAAAATGCCTGTGCTGTCACCCTCCTTGGCGTGCCTTGGCCGCGGGGTTCTTAGGAGGAATGGGCTTTCACCTTGTGGATGAGAACCTCCCCTTCCTCCCCCACTGCTGCCAGGATCTTTTCCAGCAGGGGTTTTACTGTGAGGGGTCTCCCGTCGGCGGAGGTGTATTCGCGGCGGGACCAGATGGCCAGGTACTCCGTACACAAATTGCACGTGAACATGCTGTCCGAGCAAATCGTGTAGGGGGTGGAGAAGATTTCAGGGTGTGTAACGACGTACAATACCGCGGACAGTTCAGCCTGCTGGGCGCTCATGGTGCTGGGGAGCTTAATCGCCAGGGCAATGTTTGCCGCTGGGTCATAAATGCCACACCCCGTGAGACGCTCGCCAGCAGATACCGTGCTGGAACTGTCTACATAGATCTCGCGGCCTGTGGGATGTATCCCAGCTCGTAAACCTATGTCCACTTCCCAAACCTCTTTTATGGAACTGTTCCAGGATATACCAGGTTGGCTGCGAGCTTTGCCTCACAGAGACCCTTCACCTTAAGATCCATCTGTGAGAGGAGCAAGGTCCAGCGGGCAATGCGGGCACTGCTCACTGTTCCATCCTTGATACTCCCGTCCAGAAGCATCTGGGTGGGTTTGTGATGGGTGAGGAGGGTGATGGGAGAGGTGCCTGTGAAGATCAGTGATCTTTTCACAGCCCAATGTGTGGCCAAGAGGTGCCGCTCACAGTTGGAGTAGCTCCTCTCCACATCCGTGTGTATCCTGGAGGAGTAGACCACCGGCCTCAGCCTGCCGTGCCGTTCTTGGAGCAGCACATCACTCAGGCTGTCCCCGCTGGCTGCTACCTCCAGGAAAAACTCTTTCCCCCCATCTATGGCCCCTAGAGCTGGTGCGGTCTGCAAGTCTTTCTTGAGCCTGACAAATGCTGCCTGGCAACCCTCATCCCAAAGCCACTCCACTCCCTTGTGTAGGAGTCAGAGCAGAGGGGCTGCTGTGGCTGCATAGTCTTCAATAAAATCCCTGCAGTACCCGGTTAACCCCAGAAACTGTAATGTATGTACTTTTTAAGGGAGAGAACTACTGTTTACAGCTCCTGTATACTGTAGTACCGGCAGTGACCACACCTGTATATAAACCCTGAGTAGTGATCTGTATAGTTAGTTCTAGAGTAACCCTCATTCAGTAAACACCTGTTGTACCGTTTCTCCTGCAGTCTGTGTCTTATTATACACAGACACAACATTGGCGACGAGCAGATTCGAACCTACCTGCAACTCTGCATCACCTCCCAGGGATTCGCTCCTGGAGAACAGTGGAAGGAGGTCGAGTCCAGAAGCACGGGCGTCGACCACGGGCAACCGCCCAGTCATCCAGCAGAGATTTGAGCATCGCAGGGGAGGCTGTCGAGAGCCAGGCTTGGCTTTCCAGTCACGGTGGTCCAGCGAAATGGGCTGGCAACAGGTACTGCGCAGACCCTCCCGGACAGCGGCGACTAGAGCCGACCGAGCGGCACAGAAAAAGGCCGAGCAGCGTTGACGGGGGAGAGAGAGAGGGCAGAGCGCACAGGGCGCAGCCGGTGTTCAGGACCGAGCGGCGTCAATGGGGAGAGAGATGAGAGAGAACAGAGTGCAGCCGGTGTTCAAGGGTCGAGCAGCATCAACGGGGCAGAGAGATGAGAGAGAGCAGAGCGCAGCCGGTGGTCAAGGGCCGAGCTGCATCAACGGGGGAGAGAGGCGCGCAGGAAAACGCGAGGCACTGCCATTGCCACGAGGACCGCAGAGAGCGGCATTGGCAGCAGCACAGGAGCAGCGCACGAAACCCAAAGGGTGTCGCCATTTGCCACGAGGACTGCCGAGAGCGGCGTTGGCAGCAGTGCGGGAGATGCCATTTTAAGTCGCAGCGGGGAAGAAAGGAAAGCACGGGAGACGCCATTTTAAGTCGCAGCGGGAAGAAAGGAAAGCGCGGGAGACACCATTTTAAGCCAGTCTAACCACACCCAAAAGTGCCGAAGAGTGGCAATATCACAGCGTTCGACAATGAAGTCGAAGATTGGACGACATATGTCGAACGCATAGAAGTATACTGCAAGGTGAATGAAGTGCCAGATGACAAGAAAGCGCTGGTATTGTTGAAGTCAATGGGTGCCAAAACGTATGGCTTACTACAAAACCTAGTAACCCCAGAGAAGCCAGTAGAAAAGGATTTTGAAAACATAGGCCTAGAAATTCAGTTGGTTGCGCCAGCCGGTAGCGCCTTAGGAGGAGTAGATGTCGGGCGCTAGGCGGCTAGTGGCCGGGCGCAGCGCGATCTGCGCCTCGCCCCAACTTCACTCAAGATTTAGCGGCGGCGCAAAGTCTTTGCGCGCGCTCAGCTGCGCGCGCAGATCCTGACGTCATTTCCTCGTGCAACGCCCTTTGTGCGCCCCAAACCGGAAATTCAGTCGCTTCGCCCCATTGTGCGCTTGGCGCCCCTAGCGACTGTTACAGTGGAACGGTGCTCAGTCGATGCGGGGCGCGGGGGGCGCAAATTAAAGGGCACTCCTCCTGCAGTATAAAAGGCTGCCATTTCGCAGCACTCCTTCTTGAGAGACGGATCTTTGCAGAGAGACCAAGGTAAAGAGCTTTCTGCTTTGGCTCATCACTCGGACCGGTACTTGTGGCTTCAGGCCACAGCTTTCCACTTGTCTTTGCCTTCATTGACATCTCATTGTTTGCCAGCATATTATGGGGGCTGCAATGGGTATAAACGCTGGCTTTCTCAATTACATCCAAAGGGCTCACAGATGCCGTGAGAGAGTGGCAGCCCTGGCTAGACGGAGAGGGGGCAACAGGCGTCGGCAAAGGAGGCCTTACCCACCCAGGGTATACCGCCAGCAGTTCTCCTATCTCAACATGTCTGAAGTGTGTTCGGAGGCTGCGATTCCGAAGGGAGGTGGTCACAGAGATCTGCCACCTGCTTGGCGGTGATCTGCAGCCACAGCTGAGGTGCAGGACGTCTCTGTCGGTGGCAGTGAAGGTGACGGTGGCTCTCAACTTCTATGCCACCGGCTCCTTCCAATCCGCTGCTGGGGACATTGCCAACATCTCCCAGTTCGCCGTGCATTGCTGCATCCGCCAGGTGACCAATGCCCTTTTCAAAAGGAGACGTCAGTTCATCTCCTTCTCCATGGCCCTTGCCAAGCAGCAACAGCGTGCAATGGGCTTTGCAGCATTCGTGGGCTTCCCCATGCTGCAGGGCGCAATTGACTGCACGCATGTGGCTTTGCGGGCACCTCTGGAGAATGCAGAGGATTACCGCAACCGGAAGGGCTACCATTCGCTGAATGTCCAGCTGGTGTGTGACCACAGGCAGCTCATCCTAGCTGTCAATGCCCGCTTTCCAGGCAGCAGCCACGATGCCTTCATCCTGCGACAGACTTCTGTGGCAGACATGTTCCAGGCCCAGCCTCACCCACGAGGATGGCTTATCGGGGACAAAGGCTATCCTTTGTGTACCTGGCTGATGACCCCGTTCCGTGCGCTCAGCACCCCTGCCGAAGAGGGATACAACGATAGCCATCAAGTGACCAGGAACATCATCGAACAAACAATCGGCGTCCTGAAGCAACGGTTCCGCTGTCTGGATCGTTCCGGTGGAGCCCTACAATATTCGCCGGAGCGAGTCTCCCATTTCGTGGTCGTTTGCTGCATGCTGCACAACCTGGCTATCCGCAGGACTCAGCCACTGCCACCAGAGATTGGAGGACCACCTGAGGAGGAGGAGGAGGAGGAGGACCAGCACAGGAGGGAGGCAGAAAGTGCAAGGGCCGCCCGTCGCCGGCTTATTGAACGTCGGTTCTAGGCCCCCTCTCAGGGAATGGCTTGTGCCAATGTCAGCAGATGAATGTAGCTGCTCCACAAGCCCTCAGCCGAGCAGGGCAACCAGGACTTAACAAAAAAACCATGCACAGTGCAAGTTGACAACAATAATTTATTGAAAACCTCTGCCCTTCCCACATTACATCCTCATGTGGAGAAGCCCCCTCCAAAAACACAAAACTACCAGTCTCGGCCTTACAAAAAGAAAGAAAGACACCAGTCTCGGCCTTACAAAAACACAACAGGCATTTGAGCATACCTTCTACTTTTTGCCCTGCAAGGGCGATGCCTTTCGCATCCTTGCCTGGCCCCTGCCCGCCCTGCAGCTCCTCCTCAATGGGAGCCCAGTGGCTGCAGCAAGGCTGGGGGAAGGCTGCTGAGGGGCAGGTGGCGTGTCGGCAGATGCCCTTGGGGGTCGGCCTGCACCAGCTCTGGCCTTGGAGTGGCCGGCTGCTGACTGCTCCAACTCTGGCTGGGCGGCAGCAGTCTGTCCAGCGGCTCGTGGCAGCTGCAATGGCGGAGTGGCAGTGTCGGCTGCAGGAATGGTGCCAACCTGGCAGATCGCAGGTGCTCGCTGGTCGCCTGATACAGTGGCACTCGCACGGGCCAGCACTGCAGCATGCGCAACAAACAGCTGAAGGACAGACTGCTGGGCTGCTGCTGCGCGGCGGGTGCCGTGGCGATGCCTGGCTGATCCAGTGAGGGTGGCAGCAGTTAGTGCCCGTGTGGCCCTGGTCTGTGTCCGCATGACAACAGCCAGTGAATGGACGGCACGACTGAGCACTTGGCTCGAAGCCGCCTGTGCTGCCGCGAAGTCCTGTAGACTCCTGGCCTGTGCTGCTCCAAATTGCTGCACACTCCTTGACAAAGACTCAATGGAGTCAGGCATCCTTGCCACTGCAGCCATGAGCTCATTGTGCCTGCGCTCAGCCTGGACGGCCATTTCCTCCAGGAGCCGCACCTCCTCTGCGCTCACCGTCGCAGGACTGGATGCCGCACTCACCCTCTGGGGAGAAGTCCGCCGAGCTTCCCCACCCCTCCCGCGTTGCTGCAGGCCGCTGGGCCCCGGAGCTTCACTCTCCTCCGACCCTTCCCCCCGGCTCCCCTCCAGGGAAGACGTGTCCCCTACATCGCCATGGGCTGGCGCGGCTGAGGGTGGCACTGATGGGCCAGCTTCCTCTTCCTCCTCCTCGTCTTCTGAAGGGCTGACAGTGGCAGCTTGAGGGCCCGCCTCCTCACCTGACGATTCACCATCTGAAAGCAGGAAGGCACAAGAGTAGCTTTAGAGTGAGGACAGGGCAGCAGCGAGGGAGGCATGAGTGCTGCCATTCACCGCATTGGTCGGACAGTGGCACAGGATGCTGATCTCATGCGCAAGTGGAACGAGAGAGGTCCAAAAGGTGATGCCCTTACCATTGGTGCCCAGAACAGGGTCGGCATCTCCACTGGCGACGGGGCCAATCAGCCGGCCTGCCATAATGCGCTCCACACGCTGGTCGAGGTCGGAGAGCTCTTTGAGGTCAGGACGGCCTCCCCCGGTCTCAGTTCGGTTGCGCCGGTTGTGCGCCACCTTGGCCTGCAAGAGAAAGGACGGCCTCTAAGTATAGTGTGAAGCCCTGATCTTGTATGCACTGCCTCCCATGGTCGAATAGCTTGTACAGTGTGTAGCCCTGATCTTGTCTGCAATGCCTCCCATGGTCGAATAGCTTGTACAGTGTGTAAAGTGCTGAATGTGCAAGTGATTTTCATGCCAGTCCCATAGCTGCTGGATGAGGGCTGGCCATTAGGGCTTTCAGATCCCTTTGCCCATAAAGTGAGGTGCACATGCAAGGATGAGGAGGTCACTGGAAAGGGTACTCACCCTGACAACCCGAGTGAGGTCGTTGAACTTCTTCCGGCATTGCACAGGAGTCCTGGCAACCACGCTGTTGGAAGACACCCTGTTGGAGACCTCCCTCCAGGCTTTCCGGTAGGCACTGGGCAGCAGCCTCTTGCCACCTTCTGGGAACAGAACATGGCGCCTGCGCTCCACTCCGCCAACCAGCAGCCTCAGGTCACCGTCGCTGAAGCGCTGCGCTCTCTCCCTGGCCTTCTCCATAGCCCTGGGCGTTGTGCAGGTGAAGCTGAAGTGGTCAGGCCTAGGTTGAGGGCTGCAGTGTGCAGGGCATGGCAGGGAAACAAATCCACCCTCCCCCTTTAAGAGCTGACCGGCGCCAGAGTGTCTGCCGTCAATCAAGAACTCGCCACACCGGCGCTGCGCCCGGCCTCGGGGGTATCGCTCAGCACCGCCGGCATAGCACCTAAAGATAGTCGTGCATCGCCTGTTTTAGCGCAGCAGCAACCTCTTGGGGCAATGCGACTGAATATCGGCGAAGGGGGCGCGACTTCGCGCCGGGCGCAAACTTTAGCGGCCGCCCGACTTTACCGCCCCAAAAGTGGCTATACTGAATTTCTAGGCCATAGTGTCAATCCTACAGGACCACTTAAACCCCACACCGCTGCTGATAGCAGAAAGATTTAAGTTTCACAAAAGGAACCAGCATAAAGATGAAAGAAATGCTGAGTATTTAACGGAACTGCGCAAGCTATCGAAACACTGCCAGTTTGGAATGGGACTAGCAGATACGTTAAGGGACAAGTTTGTGTGTGGGCTTCAAAGTGAAGGAACCCAGAAACGGCTTCTATCAGAAAAGGATCTTGCGCTGGACAAGGCTTTCAGCATTGCAGTATCACACGAAGCAGCAGCACGGGGCGCTGCAGAGATACAACGGAGACCGCAAGAATATGGCACAAATGAAATGTCATACGGAACAGTGAAGTGCTATCGCTGCGGCAGAACAACACACGACCATAATGATTGCTGGTTCAAGGACAAAGTGTGCAGACAGTGTGGAAAAGTTGGACACATAGCAAGAGTCTGCAGGTCGGGAAAGAAAACCAGCAGGAAGAAATCTCCACAGGAGAAGTACAAGAAGGTACATAAGGTGACGGAGAGTAACTTAGACGAACAGAAAAGTGATACAGACTCCGGAAGCAAGGAGCTGGGTTGTCTGAAACTACATAATGTGATCAAAACGGAGGATCACCAAACTATCTGGGTCACGCTCAAGATAGCAGGAGCCCAAGTGAAAATGGACAGTCATAAACCGAAGGGACTACAAGCGGCTATTCTTACATATACCCTTGAGAGATACAAAGATTGTCTTGAGGATGTACACGGGGCAAAAAGTCTACCCCGAAGGAAAAATAAGGGTGAACGTTATATATAACGGCAAGTAAACACCAAAAATGGACCTATATGTATTGCCAGATGGAGGACCACCACTACTAGGACGTGAATGGATCCGGAAGATACAGCTAGATTGGCATTCCATACAAGCACTGACTGTAGATGCCAAAAAGGATGACAACGTCACACCTGGACGACTGTCAAAAATGCTAACTGACGCACAAGAAGTGTTCCAGCAGGGACTCGAAACACTAAAAGGCATAACAGCGACGATCAAAATAGAGGAAAATGCAAGCCCAGCCGTCGAAGCAGAGCTGGAAGGTTTGGAACGTTCAGGAGTACTGTCCAAAGTGGACTGGAGTGAGTGGGCTACACCCATCGTTCCTGTAATGAAGAGGTCGTTGAGTAATACGCCTGGGGAACCAAAGAAGGTTCGCATCTGTGGGGACTTTAAGGTGACAGTGAACCCAGTCCTTCACACTGTACAATATTCGCTTCCGCGGATTGAAGATATTTTCGCCTCGCTATCTGGAGGGAAACGCTTCACTAAGATTGATCTGGCCCAGGCGTACCTGCAGATGGAGGTAGAAGAAGCCTCGAAACAGTACCTCACGATCAACACTCATAAAGGTCTCTACCAATACAACCGGCTGGTGTTCGGGGTAGCATCAGCTCCAGCTATTTGGCAAAGGGCAATGGAACAAGTCCTGCAAGGGATTCCAGGGACCCAGTGTTATTTGAACGACATCCTGGTTACGGGCGAAAATGACAATGATCACCTCGCCAACCTGGAGCAGGTGCTCACTAGATTGAAGGAATATGGGCTCCGAGCAAATCGCCACAAATGCGAGTTTTTCCAGAAGCAGATCTCGTGTTGTGGCCACGTTATTGATAAAGAGGGGTTACATAAGTCGCCTGAAAAGATTGTGGCAGTAGTCAAGGTTCCAGCACTGGAAAATGTGTCACAACTGAGGTCGTTCCTCGGGCTGGTGAACTACTACCATAAGTTCTTGCCGAATTTGTCTACAGTACTACACCCACTGAACACCCTACTGCAAATGGGGGTACCATGGAAGTGGAGTGACGAATGTAAACGAGCTTTCCAGAAGAGCAAAGCATTGATCACATCAAAAGAGGTGTTGGCTCATTTCAACCCAGCACTACCAATTCGGTTGGCGTGTGATGCATCACCCTATGGCATTGGAGCGGTGCTGTCGCACAAATTCCCGGACGGCTCGGAGAGGCCAGTAGCCTTTGCGTCTCGGTCACTAACCTCAGCCGAGCGTAACTACGCCCAGATTGACAGGGAGGCCCTCAGCCTAGTGTGGGGAGTGAAAAAGTTCAATCAATATCTGCACGGGCAGAAGTTCACCTTGCTGACTGACCACCAACCACTTGTCTCCATCTTTATTCCAAAGAAGGGCGTTCCGGTGATGACTGCGCAACGGCTACAAAGATGGTCCCTTTTTCTAGGGGCGCACCAATATGAAATCGAGTATAAGGGCACGAAACAGCATGGAAACGCTGATGGGCTATCACGCCTGCCACTGCCTACTGCGGAGGAAGCACCAGCAGTGGATCCTGTCGAAATATTTCATTCGGCTATAATTGAATGCTTGCCAGTAACTAACACTGCTATAGAGAAGGAGACCCGAAATGACCCGACACTGTCTCGGGTATATGATTTGACGGTGAAGGGATGGCCAGCACATGGCGACTCACTGTTGCCAGCATTCTCATCCAGAAGAGAACAGCTGTCAGTATGCCAGGGGACCTTGATGTGTGGATCCCGAGTGGTAATTCCACCCAAGTTAAGGGAGAGAGTGCTCAATGAGCTTCACGAAGGTCATCTGGGAGGGGTGAAAATGAAAAGCCTTGCTAGGGCTTATGTGTGGTGGCCGGGGATCGATCAGCAAATCGAGGACCTGACAAAGAGCTGCTCAGGATGCCAGAAGGTCCAAAATGCACCACCACATGCCCCTCTACACCCATGGGAGTGGCCCTCATCTCCATGGCAACGGGTGCATATTGATTTTGCTGGTCCATTCATGGACTCAATGTTTTTAATAGCCATGGATGCGCACTCAAAATGGCCTGAGGTGATCAAAATGTCCTCCACAACCACGGAGAAAACTATTGCAGTCCTACGGACCATTTTTGCCAGGAACGGCTTGCCAGAGCAGATTTGCTCTGATAACGGACCACAGTTTGTGTCCGAAGAGTTTCGAAGATTTATGAAAAGGAATGGGGTAAGGCATTACACATCCGCCCCGTATCATCCAGCTACAAATGGATTGGCTGAGAGGTTCGTACCAACCTTTAAAAAAGCAGTAAAGGCCATGTGCGATGACGACATTCCACTGCAGCATAAGGTGGACAATTTCCTGTTAGCCTACAGAAATGCGACACATGCAGTCACCAACCAGGCCCCGGCCATGATGTTCTTTAACCGCAGGTTGAGATCTCGTCTGGATTTGCTCAGACCAAATGTTCGAAGAGATGTTGCGAGTAAGCAATTCCAGCACATCAATGAGAAGCCGACAAGGAGCTTCAATGTAGGGCAACCAGTCTTGGCCCGCGACTACCGAGCAGAGAAATGGGAACCAGGAACGATATGCACACGGCAGGGGCCACTAATGTACACAGTGGATGTTGGGGAGAACATTGTGAGACGCCATGCTGACCAGACCCTAGAGTCACAGGAACGAGTCAACCCCATATCTCGGCCATACGTACCTGGTGAGGAACCCGACGTACAGGTCGCATCTACCTCAGAAACAATAGGATTGGAAGCTGATGAATCAACTGACGACAGGGTGCTAGAATCGCCTCTGCACCAAGAGCAAGACACTCGGGAAAGGCGTTATCCAGAAAGAATCAGGAAGCCTCCCCAAAGACTGAATTTATAAATAGACTATTTTCAGCTAATGTTGCATGGTAAAAGTGTTAATTGTAATTAGTTTGATATTTAATTGTTAAATGAGTGTTATGGTACTGTTAATCTAAAAGGGGAGGAATTGTAATGTATGTACCTTTAAGGGAGAGAACTACTTTTTACAGCTCCTGTATACTGTAGTACCGGCAGTGACCACACCTGTATATAAACCCTGAGTAGTGATCTGTACATTTAGTTCTAGAGTAACCCTCATTCAGTAAACACCTGTTGTACCGTTTCTCCTGCAGTCTGTGTCTTATTATACACAGACACAACAGAAACGACCTCACACCCGTCACTGTGTTGGGGAGTGGTATCTCTTGTACCGCTTTTCTCCTAGCCTTATCTGTGGCCCTTTCTCCAGTGCGCACGGTCAGGTCGAGGAATTTCACTTCCTGCTGGCCGATCTGCGTTTTCTTGGGGTTTACCTTAAAACCCTTCTTCCCAAGCAGCTCCAGCAGTTCGGCCAACAGTGGGCCATGCTCCTCTCTTGAATCGGTGAAGAGAAGCAGGTCTTCCACATATTGTACCAACTGTCTGGACTGGCTGAACTCCTTTAAACTGTTTGCCATGCATTGATGGAAAATGCTGGGGCTGCTGTGGAAGCCCTGAGGCAAGCAGTTCCACGTGTACTGTTGCCCTTTAAACGTAAAGGCAAACTTGTACTGATCCTTCCTCCTTACAGGGACGGACCAAAATCTGTTGGAAATATCCAGCACCATGAAAGTGGTCGCGGATGCTGGAATACTTCCTATCAGGTCGGCAACTGCTGCTACTGTGGGTGCACAGGCTGGGATGTTACTATTGAGCACCCGATAGTCCACCGTGGCCTTCCAGGAATTGTCCGGCTTTCTAACTGGCCATAATGGAGAATTCACGTGGGTAGCTATCGGCCTCCGAACTCCCTGCTGTACTAAAGAGGACATGGCTGCTTCCATGTCTGGCTTTGCTTCCCTGGGGAAGTTATACTGTTTCTGTGGTCGGGCCATGGGGTCCCCGTCTACGCTGACCTCAAACCCGTTGACCCTCCCGCAGTCGTGTTTGTGTGTGGCAAATGTGGCCAGGTGGGCCTGCACAAATGCCTGGAACTCCTGTGGGGTGTTACTGACAATAAGTTCGAGGTTATAACCCTCTTTGGGCTTCATGGTGCAGAGGGTCCCCTTCCCTTCCTTTCCTGGGATCACTACTACCTCACCGTCCTTTCCTTTACCTGCCCCCCATAGGCAATGATTTCTCAAATCT
Organism: Somniosus microcephalus; assembly: GCF_052327205.1. Classification (NCBI taxonomy): domain Eukaryota; kingdom Metazoa; phylum Chordata; class Chondrichthyes; order Squaliformes; family Somniosidae; genus Somniosus; species Somniosus microcephalus. The sequence goes on along the minus strand of NC_140988.1, from coordinate 224,748,091 downwards.
ACTAGGATCCCGTGGCCTACAATAAAGTCGGCTCCCAGGACCCCTCTTCCACCCTCCACTTCCCATTTCATCAGGACACAGGTCCACTTAGAGCATAGCGGTCCTAACCGAATGGCGAGCGGGATGGAAAATGAGCCGGCCTGTTCTTTGCCTGTGAACCCCGACAGACTGTATGGGACCCCGTTAGATAAAGGTGAGGTGGTGGGGTTAGCTGAGTAGACCACGGTGCATGATGCCCCCGTGTCTAACAGATTGGTCCCCGTCACCTTTTCTACCTCCATCTCCATGAGGGGTCTTTTCCATTCATCATACCGGAGAGAACACATAAACAGGCTGCGCTGGCTCTAGTCAGGGCTGCGGGTTGGATGGGGCTGATGGGGTCAGAGCTCCGGTAGCGGCTGCTACTCTCCCCTGGCCAGTCAATAAGGACCTCATGGTGTCCAAGTGTGACTCGACCGCTGCGGAAGTGATTCCTGCCTCCGCCTTTTGGGCTGGGGCTGTGGAATTCATTCCCTTGTTATATTTCCAAGGGTTCTTGCACTCCTTGCGCTAGTGACCATCCTTCCCACATCCATAACAATTCGTCTTTGTGTTGGGTGGTTATTCCCTTCCTGTTGCCACTCTTTCCTACCCGGTCTGGGTTTTACGTCATGCACCTTTCCCTTAGGTGGGTGTGCATCGGTTCCCCCACCGTTTTTATAGGCTAGAGTCAACTGTCTGATCACCGTAAGTTCAGTGGTCTGAGGGTTCTTGGGGTCGAACCAGACTTCTGCCTTGACTCAGACCTGTGGCAAGCTGTTCGCCACCAGGCAGCAGAGCCAATGGGCCAGGGGATCCCCATTCAGGAACCCCCGGTTTGGCGTCCCCAGGCAGGTCCTCCGGTACACCGGCCATAACCGGTCCGCGAAGGCCTGCGGGGTTTCCCCTGCGAGCTGAACCGCCTTCTCCACACGGGAGAAAGGACTTCCCTCATTCATCCCTATGGCCTCCAGAACCGCATCTCTGAGCCCCTCGTACCCGCTCTGCCCCCTCTTATACTCGCCAGAGAGGGATTGGAGGAGACTGCCCTCCAGGGAGAATAGCAGCATCTTGGCCTGCTCAGCGCCATCGCAGTTGTTGATGCTGGCTGCCTGCTCTATGTCCCAGAAGTGGATCGAGGGGTCTCCCTTTTCGGACAGCTTCGGGATATGGTTGACCATAGCCCTAAGCTGTTGGGTGCTATAGGGTAATACGAATTGGTTTTGGAGGGGTCCTTCATCATCGCCATTGACGGGTGGGCTGAACATCCGCTGCCATGCTGGGCACATCAGTCCCGGCTCCGACTTCTCTGGCGGGGGTTGTTCCACCTCCGCTCCCGCCTCTGGCTCCACCCCCCCTTGCTGCCAAACCTCGCTGATACTTGGCGTTACGGGTGGTGGTCGTGAGATCTCCTGTCCCTCAACCGGGTCGTCCCTGGGCACTACCAGTGACGTTGGAACTGTCCTCCCCTCGTTCCCCATAAAATCTGCCTGACCTGCCTTTGGGCTTATGAGGCATACCATGCCTTTTGCCTTCCGGAGGGCCCGGCTCAGATTTTCTACCACTCTTTACAGGGACCGTGGTCTGCCTCCTCAAACCCCTGTTCGCTCGCTAGCTTGTAAGTTGCATTTACCTCCTGTACTTTCTCTTCCTGTTCCCTAATCTGCCTTGCCAAGCGGGCGTTCTTTTCCCGCAACCTGAACTCATTTCTCTTGGCCTCGGTGACTTGGCACCGCAGGTATTCCAACTGGGCCTTGTGTTCTCCCATTACATGCACTCTCTCCTGATTCAAGGCCTGCAAAGCGACCAATAACTTCTCCCCTGCTAGAGCCTTATCCTGGATCTCTAGGTCTGACTCCCTTAACTCGACTGCCTGTGCTGCAATGAGCCTGTCCAAAAGCTGGACCTGCTTTTTGAAACACATCAGCCAGACTGCCTTCTCTAAGGACTTCTTGTGTTCCTTTCCCTCTGTCCACTTAGCTGCTGCATCTACCGGATGCTCAGCCCTTAACAGAGTGGTGATCCACTTCTTAGTAATATTCACCTTGCTAAACAAATAATCAGAAATCCTTTCCTCCATCATGGTTTGCTCATCCGAACCATTGTCTACTGTATCGCAACCCTGCTGCCGGTGTCCTGCCGCGGTCGCCATTTTCTGTAGGGGTGGCGGGTTGGTGCGTGCGCCCAGTCAGTTATGCCCCTGACTGTTGGTGAGCGGTTCGCATTGATCACATGCCCCTGGGTTCTAGACACCGGACTTAGGTGCAGGCGGCGATACAGAAAAATCGAGTAGACAAGTGGTTTGGTATGAGAAAACCAAGATTTTATTAAAACAGAAATAAAAACACAGTCTTATGATAAATTACTGGTAAACAATTACAGGCATAAACAAAATAACTATACTTATACAGGGAATGGGGAACACACGGCACATCAAGGGAAAAACAAGTACTTTAACAATCCCCTTATCCTTATCCCACCCTATACCTAACTAGATTAGGCTATGAGGGGCCAGGAATTCATGCTCACCAATCCAAAGCAAAGCCTGTTGTTTTAGCAATCACGAGTTTTGAGGTCTGGTCTCCTGTCCTTTGGGGTACTCCGTCGCCACGTGGTCTCGGTGCGGTGCTGGAGCTGTTGCTGCGACACACCTTTCTTCTCCTCGGCTACCATCGTCATCTCGTCGCGATGGGTTCTCCTCTTCTTCTCCCTCGGGCGGTCATCGGTGGTAACGTTGCATTGGCAGTCTTTACTGCTTTACTGCTTAGATTTTTCTACCTATTCTTAGAACGCCAGTATATTCGTTATGGCGTGGACACCTGCGTTTAACGCCTGCTTAATTCGCAGTGGTCAATGGCCAACTTATCCTCACTGTCCATATATTTTCTTCCTCCAAGCACCAGCTTATAACTAGGCGCTCGGGTTGTATTAGTGCCTCTTCTCTGCTCTTTGTCGGGGTTACCTTATTCTTCGTCTCGGTTCATTTCGCCTCGTTTCCTCTGCCCTCTCTCGTGGCCCGGGTGTCCTGGGTGACTTTGGACTCGGGTCTCGTTCCCCTCTCCTGCGATTGGTATGGATGTCCTTGACTGCTGAAAACCCAATGCGGGGAGCGAGAAGAGAACCCGCCACGAGGCCAGGGCACGAGTACGAGCGGCGGCAGCCCAAGACCAGACGAGAGGTCAGAGTCAAGAGAGAGATTGGTACTGATGGGCCTACAATTATACTCCTTCGGCAGGCCCTAATCTGCGCGCCAAATCAGGTCAGTCCATTGTTTCACTTTTGGCGGGCTGTTTTAAATGATTATACCAATCTAAACTAACTGGTATTAGATGGCCGTTTATCGCACCTAATGGCCCGATGTCCGGGCTGTATTGTCATTAATGCATTTTAATCGGCCTGTGCAGCCTTGATGGCTTCCATAAGCTGTTTCCGATTATTTATGCGGACAAACTAATGGCCTTGCGCTTAGGCCTAACTGGGTTGATCTGTTCCAATCTGACGAAATGCATATTCAGTGTTTGCTTAACTGTCTGGGTTTTTCAATCACAAAAGTCCTTTTCACAGAAATGCATTTTAAGTTTCGATTTCCCAAAGCAGCATGTCCTGTGCTACAGAGTCCAAGCTTTAAAAAAAACCTCACAGGCTTTTTGGTCACGAGGTGCGGACGCCATCTTTTTGGTACCCTTTTTAAATTGTCCATGCAGGGTCCCTTTTATTAATAATCTTGGGGGAATGTGGGAATTTGGCGAATCTTACAGGCGCTATATAAATACAAGTTGGTGCTGTTATCTTTGAGGAACATCTTCATATCCTTCTTTTGAGTTGCGAGATCTTTGTCTCTTGTGGAAAAAGTTCTGTATTCGATTGTACCTCATTGTGTAGCCTCTGACTTTGGAAAATTGCAAAGGAAATTAACCATGCACAACATAAATGCAATATAAAACATTTTCTACTCTTAAATGTAAGGTAATCAATGCCTAAAAGTAAGCTATTCTACAGTAATTCAGTTAGATGGTTTTGATTAAGCTTTAGCAAAATTTGAAAGTCAGCAAACTCCAATATTGAATTACTGCTTAAAACTCACTGCTAGATGTTTACTGTATGTTTAAAACAAAAGAGTCAGAGAGAGGAGTAGAAATTGCTGTAAGTGTCTTTTCGTGCGCAGAATGGATGCCATGCTCGCAGCATTCACCCGATTACGTGGCCGCAAAGAAGGCCCCAAATTCGTGCATTTCATTCATTTATTTGTGTTCTTCATTGGCAGCCTGCCTAATCAGGGTCATCAATTTTGTGTGTTGCTAAAGACAGCCTGCACTTCTTACAGGGGAAGTGCACGTTGGCTAGAGGCAACTGAAAATTCTGCACACTGTTAGGCACAGCAGAAGTTTCAAGGTCCCCCATTTGTGGATGCTGTGTTGGACGTTTTAGTGGCGGGGTCGGCAGGAAGAGGTGGGATATCCAGGCAAGCTGCCTGGCACAAGTGGGCAGAGATAGCAGAGCTCATCAGTGCCAGACGTATTGCCCCCAGGACATGGATGCAATGCCAAAAAAGTTATAATGCTGTGCAGGCATAATCCATTAAAAAAAAAAGTTGAATAGCAAGTGTAAAGAGGTATTCCAGTTGAACACATGAAGTATTCATTATTAGTCCACAGTGTCATTTCAAGGCCAACATATAAGGGCCAATCCTGTACTCCCAGGGAGTACATAGTGGGAAATTGCAGGCGCACAGCCTGTGATTTTCTGCGAAGATGGTAAATCATAGCCTGTGCAGTGTACTCGTGGTGCAGCATGGGAGTGCAGATTGACCCCTTTTTTAGCTCGTATGCATCAAGATACATTGAGCATTATGGAGGCAGAATGTCACAAGTGGGAAAGCATTAATGATAATGACCTATGAGCTAACAGTGTAAAGTTTCATTTGTTTGACTGAGGCTCAACCACACAGGAAATAACATTTTGATGTCTCTGTTCTTTGCAAGGCTTATAACCTCGTTTCAGCTGGTAATCATCAGCTCTGCATCTTTCTCAATCTTGCTTCTCCAAGTTAGGCATTGTCCTTCCCTCTGTCTGCTGCCCACCACCACCCAGTCTACTACCTGCTATGGATATCTTCTGAGAGTTTCTTCATGATGTGTCCCTTTCTTTGACAATGTTGCTGTTTGGCCTGTTCCCCAACTAGTGCAGCACTATGACATTCTTTATCTGGTATCTCATCTTATCTTCATTATTCTTTCTAAGCAATGTTTACTTTGTATCTCGTGATGTCAGATTTGACTGCCATAGAGAAACTCAGATAGTACTGAGTTCTTCAAGATCTTTAGTGGTCCTGTTAATTAGCTGAAAAGCACCAGCAGCCTTTCTGGCTCTGTGGTTCATGTCATTTTTGAGTTCTCTATCAGCTGTTATTATGCTTCCAGTACCTCCCCCTGAAGACTACAGTTGCTTGTTCTTATTGGTAACTAACCTTTATGGTCTGTTCTTCATTGTATGAATAAATATCTGGTATGATTGGAATACCAAGTTACTTTTCTGACAAAATACAACTGAATACACTCAACACAATTGGTACAATGGAAGAATATTTATGGTATGAATCATGGAAGAGTACATAATTCAAGGCACCTTGTATTCTTTAACATCCATGAAACAAGCCTTCTTTTCATAACGCATACTGTGATTTCTTTCAAAGGATTTTCTCGTTGATTCATATTAATTTAGAACTATGCTCTTTTGCTAGACAAAGAAAGTCACTGCTGGGTTATTCCTGTGAAAGTACGATTTGTTTTGAGTTGCACAGCAATGCCTTGGGTTTGATTGTGTTATCTTATTGAGACAAGTGCCTTAGTTCATCAAGGACTGAAAATGGCAAATGCAAGAAATGTCAGTAAAAACACAATGGGCTGGATTTTGCCAGCCCTGGGGAGGCGGGTTTGGAGGCAGGACTGCCAGGAAAACGGCAGAATTTGGGGGCGAGTGCCCAACCCGCCCCCAACCCACCTCCATGCCATCTTGCCAGGAGGTGGGTAGCCGACCCGCGCCGAGCGCCGCCTCCTTGAGGCGGGAAGGGGATTAATGCCAATTAACAGGTAGTTAACAGGCAGTTTTTTGGCTAATCCCTATTTTGAGCCCTGCAGTATGGGCTTCCCGATGGCTCCGAACCACACCAGGGTCTGAGGTGGGCCGTCGGTCTGTGGGGGTCAGACGGGCCGAGATGTCCGGTGTGCAGGTGAGTAATGGGTGTATGTGTGCAGAGGTAAGTGTGTGAGGTGTGTGTAAAGTGTTTTAATAAGTTTTACTTACCTTTACTTCCTGCAGGCTTCCTCCAGGCTTCCTCCTTTCAGGTTTTGGGAGTCCTTCAGCTCACCGGCACAGAAAGCAGAATGGCCGCTTGTTGTGTATGTACCTTTTAAGGGAATAACTGGTCTCAGACTGCAGTACCGGCAGTGACCACCCCTGTATAAAAGGCGCCAGCAGCCTTCTGTAGTTTCAGTTTCCCGATTGTCTCCATTCAGTAAAGACTTGTTATAATCAACTCCTGCTGTCCGTGTCTCAATTATACACGGACATAATATTGGCGACGAGCAGATACGAACTTACCTACAGTCTGCACCACCTCATGGGATCCGTTCCTGAAGCGAAGTGAGCAGAGGTCGAGGCCAGAAGGAAGAAAGAAGCAGTAGAAACGGGCGTCGAACGTGGGCATCCGCCCCTGAGTCAGCGGAGTTGAAGATTACAGGAGAAGCTGTCGAGAGCGGGGCTTGGTTCCTGTCGACGGTGCTTCAGCTAATCGGGCTGGTGGCAGGTAGTACACTGATCCTTCCTGGGCTGCGGCGGTCTAGAACTCGAGCGGGTGGCTTGCAACAGGGCTGAGCAGCGTTGGCGGGAAGAGGAGAGGGAGAGAAGGTGGAGCACACAGGGCGCGGCTGGTGCTACGAAGCCGGGCAGTGTAAGGACCCGAGAAGAGGGAGGCAAGAGTCCCACAGGGTTGTTCCACGACGGGAAAATAAAAAAATTAAAAAATATTAAACGCGCAGAAAACCGCGAGGAGCTGCAGGTTGCAACGGAAACCGCAGAAAGCAGTGCTAGCAACAGCGGGGAAGAAGGCAAAGCGCGGGAGGCGCCATCTTAATCCAGCGGGGAAGAAGGTAAAGCGCGGGAGGCGCCATCTTAATCCAGCGGGGAAGAAGGCAAAGCGCGGGAGGCGCCATTTTGTTAAATCGGGGAAGAAGGCAAAGTGCGGGAGGCGCCATTTTAGATTTCCAAGATGCCGAAGACTGGCTGTATCACTGCCTTTGATAATGCAATAGAGGACTGGACCACGTATGTGGAAAGAGTTGAGGTATATTGCGAGGCAAACGAAATAGCCGATGAGAAAAAGGCATCGGTACTGCTAAACTTAATGGGCGCAAGAACGTACGGCCTATTGCGGGACCTGATTACTCCAGCCAAACCGAAGGCGAAGAGTTTTAACGAAATTGTTGCTATCCTACAGGAACACCTAAACCCTGCACCGCTGCTGATAGCAGAAAGATTTAAATTCCACAGGAGAACTCAGCATAAAGATGAGAGCAATGCTGAGTACCTTACGGAACTACGCAAGCTATCAAAGCACTGCCAGTTCGGAGCAGGACTGGCAGATACCCTACGGGACAAATTTGTCTGTGGACTCCTGAGTGAAGGAACACAGAAGAAGTTACTCTCAGCGAAAGAGCTGATGCTAGATAAGGCTTTCAGCGTGGCAGTATCGTACGAAGCAGCAGCCAGAGGAGCTGCAGAAATACAACAAAAGCCACAGGAATACGGCACCCACGAAATGACACGGGGATTTGCAAAATGTTATCGCTGCGGCGGAACTAACCATGACCAGAAGGACTGCTGGTCCAAGGACAAAATATGCAGGCAATGCGGAAAGATGGGACACATTGCATGAGTTTGCAGGTCTGGGAAGAAGACCAACGACAACAAAAAGGCTACTAAGGAACCGTACAAGAAAGTACAAAAGATGACGGACAGTAGTTCCAAAGACCAGATGAGCGATAGTGAATTCGGGAACAAGAGACTAAGCTGTCTCAAACTTCACAATGTAATCGCAAAAGAGGATCACCGAACCATTTGGGTCACCCTCACGATAGCAGGGTCCCAAGTTAAAATGGAATTGGATACAGGATCAGCGCTAACCGTCATGAATCGACGAGACTACGAGCGGCTATTCTCACCCATACCCTTGAGAGAGACATCCATCGTCTTGATGATGTATACGGGGCAAAAAGTATACCCCAGAGGAAAAATTAGGGTGCCTGTCGAAGACAACGGCAAGAAAATACGGAAATTGTATCTCTACATACTGCAAGATGGTGGACCACCGTTATTGGGACGTGAATGGATCAGAAAGACAAGCTTAGATTGGCACTCCATTCAGGCAATGACGGTGGATGGTAAAAAAGATGATGACGTCACTCCTGGACGATTGTCAACAATCTTAGCTAACGCCAAAGAGGTATTTCAACAAGAACTGGGCACTCTTAAAGGCGTAACCGCCTCGATAAAAATAGAAGAGAATGCAATTCCCAAGTTTTTCAAAGCAAGACCGGTACCATATGCAATTCGCACAGCCATCGAGGCAGAGCTGGAGAATCTGGAGAATGCAGGCGTGTTATCTAAGGTAGACTGGAGCAAGTGGGCGACACCCATCGTTCCTGTCATGAAGAAAACGTTAAACAATAAGTCTGAGGAGCCAAGGAAGGTTCGCATCTGTGGGGACTTCAAGGTGACGGTGAACCCAGTCCTTCACACAGTACATTATCCTCTTCCAAGGATAGAAGACATCTTTGCCTCACTATCTGGAGGGAAGCGTTTTACAAAAATTGACCTAGCACAAGCGTATTTGCAGATGGAGGTTGAAGAATCCTCTAGGAAGTATCTCACGATAAACACTCACAAAGGTCTTTACCAGTATCATCGATTGGTATTCGGAATAGCGTCAGCTCCGGCGATATGGCAAAGAGCGATGGAACAAGTCCTGCAAGGGATTCCGGGGACTCAGTGTTACTTGGACGACATCCTAGTGACAGGTGAAGATGACAGTGAACACCTTAACAACCTAGAACAGGTGCTCACTGGACGACGGGAACATGGGCTACGAGCCAACCGTCCCAAGTGCGAGTTTTTTAAGAAACAGATATCGTATTGTGGCCACGTGATTGATGAAGAGGGGTTACATAAGTCCCCTGACAAAATTGAAGCAGTTGTTAAGGCCCCAGCGCCTGAAAATGTGTCGCAACTGAGGTCATTCCTCGGATTGGTGAATTACTACCATAAGTTTTTACCGAATTTGTCCACAATTCTGCACCCACTGAACGCCCTACTACGAGCGGGAGTAGCATGGAAATGGAGCAATGACTGTAAGCGGGCCTTTCAGAAGAGTAAGGACTTAATCACTTCAAGGGAAGTATTGGCTCACTACAACCAATCACTACCGATAAGACTGGCATGTGATGCGCCTCCCTACGGCATTGGGGCGGTACTGTCACATAAATTCCTTGATGGTTTAGAGGCCGATAGCTTTTGCGTCACGCTCGTTAACTTCAGCCGAGCGTAACTACGCCCAGATTGACAGACAGGCCCTCAGCCTAGTGTGGAGGGTGAAGAAGTTCAATCACTACCTGCACGGTCAAAAATTTACTCTACTAACTGACCATCAACCTCTTGTCTCCATTTTCAACCCTCAGAAGGGCGTACCGATAATGACAGCACAATGGCTACAGAGGTGGTCCCTTTTCCTAGGGGCACACCAATATGACATCGAGTACAAAGGAACTAAACAGCATGGGAATGCTGATGGATTGTCGCGCCTACCGTTGCCGACGGTGGAAGAAGAACTTGCAGTGGATCCAATGGAGATATTCCACTCGACCACAGTCGAATGTCTCCCTGTGACGAATGCAAACAGAGAAGGAAACACAAAATGACCCGACACTATCCCGGGTCTATGATTTAACGGTGAAGGGATGGCCAGCACATGGCGAACCACTGCTGCCAGCATTCTCGCTGAGAAGAGAACAGCTGTCAGTGTGCAGAGGAACCTTGATCTGGATCCAGAGTAGTAATTCCACCCAAATTGAAGGATAGAGTGCTCAATGAGCTTCATGAGGGTCATCTGGGAGGGGTAAAAATGAAGAACTTAGCCAGAGCGTTTGTGTGGTGGCCGGGAATCGATAGAGAAATCGAAGAGATGACCAAGAGCTGTACAGGATGCCAGAAGGTCCAAAACACCCCACCACAAGCCCCTCTACATCCATGGGACTGGCCCTCATCTCCATGGCAAAGGGTGCACATTGATTTTGCTGGTCCCTTCATGGACTCGATGTTTTTAATTGCGGTGGATGCACATTCAAAGTGGCCAGAGGTAATAAAAATGTCCTCAACCACCACAGAAAAAACTATCACAGTCTTACGAACCATATTCGCCAGGAATGGGCTGCCTGAACAGATTTGCTCTCACAATGGACCACAGTTTGTGTCTGAAGAGTTCCGGAGGTTCTTAAAGAACAATGGTGTTAAGCATTACACATCTGCCCCATATCATCCAGCCACTAATGGATTGGTCGAGAGGCTTGTTCAAACATTCAAGAAGACTATCAAGGCAATGTGTAATGAAGATATACCCCTACAACACAAGGTGGACAACTTCTTGTTTGCCTACCGGAATGCAACACATGCGGTTACCAACCAAACTCCAGCCATGATGTTCTTCAATCGAAGACTACGATGCCGCTTGGATTTGGTTAAGCCAAACGTCCGAAGAGATGTGGAGAACAGGCAGTTTCAGAATATGAATGGAAGGCCGACCAGGAGTTTCAAGATAGGTCAACCAGTTTTGGCCCGGGACTACCGCACAGAGAAATGGCAGTCAGGAACGATTTGTACACGGCAAAGACCTCTCATGTATACCGTGGACGTTGGAGAGAGCATTGTAAGACGCCATGCTGACCATATTCTAGAGTCACTGGAAAACGTCAACTCCACACCACGATCTGATACACCTGGCGATGAAACCGACGTACCAATTGCATCTACCGCAGAATCGGTGATATTGGAAGCAGATGAACCAAACAACGACATTGATCCCGACTCAACCTTGCCAGAAGAACCTGATACCCCAAAGAGACGTTATCCGGACAGAATCAGGAAGCCTCCTCAAAGACTGAACTTATAATTGCTTAACCTCAACCAATGTATCTAGCAACCGTAATTGTGATTGTAATTAGTTATCATTTAGTTGTTAAATGAATGTTATGTACTGTTTACCTAAAAGGGGAGGAATTGCTGTGTATGTACCTTTAAGGGAATAACTGGTCTCAGACTGCAGTACCGGCAGTGACCACCCCTGTATAAAAGGCGCTAGCAGCCTTCTGTAGTTTCAGTTTCCCGATTGTCTCCATTCAGTAAAGACTTGTTACAATCAACTCCTGCTGTCCGTGTCTCAATTATACACGGACATAATACCGCTGAACTGTCAAAAGCTGCAGCCTTCTACTTTCTGGTCAGTAAGGCTTTCTAATTGAGTCTTGAGTAAAGACACAACTTAGAAGACAGATTGTCAGTGTTTGACAGCTTCACAGAGCTTTCAAACGATGATATTTCATCTGTCAAAAGTTCTTGACAGATGAAACGGCACTCGCTGACATCACCTGTAACTGGCTTTCCCTTAATTGGCCCGCTGGGTGGCCTTAACAAGGTCAATCAAGGGAAAATAGCGTGAGTTGGCCACAGTTCGATGGAGGTAGGACTAAAACCCAACAAGTGGGAGTCCTGCCTCCAAAAGCTCCCCATTGACAAAATCCAGCCCTGACCTGCTCTATTCATTTTTAATGGACCTACCTTGCAATTAACTTGTTAAGACTGCCGCTGAATGAACTGTAATGTGGATGAACAGAGTACACCTTGTAAAAGAGAAAACAGAACTCTGGAATGTTCCTGCCATATTACTAGCTCCTCCACCTATTATTATGAACTTTATGTCCAAACATTGGAGCTGAAAATCTTCGGGAACCTCTGTCGCTGAACCCAAAAGACTTTCTGGGGTCAGGAGGAGGTTCACTCATTTGCATGATAGTCATGATAAGATGTGCCACTAGGGCACATCTGGGGCACTGGTCCGCTGAAGGAGGCTTTGTAAAGGAACTGAAATTTTCTGAAAATATTTGGTTTCTTCGGCAGTCCACACCCCAGTTCCACTATTCAGATCTCACCCAGTGTACTGAAATCTAAAATCAAGGCTGAGACTCCAGTGCAATACTGAAAGTGTACTGCATTGTCAGAGGTGCTGTCTTTTGGATGAGACATTATACTGAGGCCCGGTCTGCTCTCTCAGATGGACGTAAAAGATACCACGGCACTATTCGAAGAAGAGCAGGTGAGTTCTCCGTGGTGTCCTGGTCAATATTTATCCCTCAACCAACTCACTAAAACAGATTATCTAGTCATTATCACATTGCTATGTGTGGGACCTTGTTATGTGCGAACTGGCTGCTGCGTTTCCTACATTACTACAGTGACTACACTTCAAAGTATTTCATCGGCTGTAAAGCACTTTGGGACATCCTGAGGTTGTGAAAGGCGCTATATAAATGCAAGTTCTTTTTTTATTTTTACTGGCCACTGATAATCTATCTGGCTACTGAGATGCCAGGGGTGTGGGAACACTTGGTGTCACCTGGTGGCCCTTGCCTCCTCCTATACCATTCGCCTTGTTTGGGGTGCGTGGAGGCTCTGTCCCTTAATAGGCTCAGGAATTCCCAACATAAGGCTGGGACCTGACTGATCTGAGTCCTGGCCTAATATGCAACCTTTCTGGGGTGGGAGTATGCAAGAAGGGCTGCAGATTTTAGCCCCTTTGTTCTAAACAGTAGCGGATTAATGCATGGGGTCCGTGCCCAAGAACCCCAGCCAAATATGGGACCCTGTGATCTCACAGACATTGCTGCGAACAAGCAACCAGTAAGATAATCCAGAAGTATAGTTCATGCATCGCACCTTTGGTTTGTTCGCGCCTATCATTTGCGCATGCCTCCTGGCTCACGGAACATCTCGCAGGAGGCATGGCGGTTTCTGGCGCCAAACCCTTCCTGCTCCCAGTCTCATGAAAATTACTGAGGTGGATTTATTCCTTTTCTTCCTTATCCTCCTTACTTCCCAGTTGCTCTGTGGGTAAATAACTTCTTCCAGGACCCCATGAATTCAAAATTAGGCTCTGGTTCTTTGCAATCTTTCCAAGCACAGCTCTGGCACTACACTCACAAATTGTATATTTAAGCAAAGCAACATAAAAAAAACTGTACAGCATTTAAATAACAAAATGGAGCTTACTTATTTTAATTCCATGAATACTGGTTACTTTGTATTACATATGCATAAAAATAGGTTCCTTGGTAATTAATACATGCCTGGAAGGCATGAAAACAAGGGGATTGACATCTGTCCAGTTTTACTATGTATAATAATCGACCAGTGGGGTCTCATGAGAAAGAAACATGCTTGATGAATAGAAAACCAATATTGACCTCTGATACTGACTTGCAATATTAAATTATATCTCCAGGGTATTCAAAGAAGCCAAAAATGCTTGTAGCCAAAATGCTATAGGATTTAAGTTACAAAATAACAGTTGCAACAGAAAATGTCAGTCCAATACAAGAGCTACTAGCTGCATGGCATGGCTCTCCATTGCAAACCTACAAACTGTCACATTCTCAGCAGGCCTCATGATAATAAATGGTTATGTTTCAGGTAAAAGTACTGTGACTAAACAGGATAATAAATCATTATCTGACTCAAAGACCTGTAGTTTTTACTATTCACTAAATAATGTTTAAACAAAAAGAATAGACAAGGTGAACTGAAATATAATCTTATATTGATTTCATTTAACTGTATGGAAAGGGTGAGTGCAAAACCTGTCCCCAAGCATAAAAAATACAAACCATTTCTGGTTGTGTCATGCCAGGAAGCATCTAGCTTAACCGACCACATTTCTTGAAAAACAGCACTTTAGGCTGGCTGTCGTGCAAACTGATCATGCACACTTAACACTGATAAATGTGAAGTTTTACACTAGGTTGCAAAAAAAAGTGCAATATAGTATACAATGAGTGGAATTGGACTAGCACAGGGAGACTTAGAAAAGCATTTGGGAATAATAGTTGATGAAGATCACTTTGAACACTTTAGGAGAAAAAAAGAAAATGTCGCAAAGTAATTATAAAAGCTGATAAAAATTATATATAGCCAGAACTGAATATAAATCTACAGAAGGTTTTACAATAGCTGGCAAGCCCACCGGTTTTACAGTGCACTGGTCGGATCACACATGGACAATCCTGTGTTCAGATGAACGATTTACTTGAGTGAAGAAAAGAGTTGTCCAACTGATCCCAAGTGTAAAAGGGATGGGTTAGGAAGGTTTTATGGTCTAGCAAGAAGAAACTTAAGAGGGACCCCATCAGAGTATATAAAATATTAAATGGTACAGATAAAGTCATCCCAGATTGTTATTTCAAAGTGCGATGCTAAGAAACAACAGAAATCAAGAAAACCACCTTTATTTTGAGAGTGAACTCATTTGGAACTCTGCCAAATAAAGCAATAAAGGCATTGGTGTTATTCAAAATATAATTAGATGCCATGATGGGAGAATGAATGTACTAGAGGGATAAGCTTCAGTGGAATGCATGCCCTTTTCATCCTTGATTTTTTCTAAGTTCACACTATTACAAAATTTGGCAATAATCCAGCTTGAAATCAGTACTGTTAGTCTATAGTTTGGATGGTCCTGATCCTAGTAAATGTAATTTGCTGAACCCTACTTTAGTTAAGCATGATGGGAAAAATGGAAATTAGATGATTTTCATAAATTACATATCCCCGATTCTGCCAAGCCCCAAATTATAACTTCACATGCAAAATCAGAAGTTACTTTTTATAATGTGTATATCTCACACAACAACAAATTGCATTTATATAGCACCTTTAACGTAGTAAATGGCCCTAAGGTGCTTCACAGGAGCTTTATCAAATAAAATTTGACAACAAGCTACATAAGGAGATAATAGGGACAGGTGACCAAAAGCTTGATCAAAGAGAAAGCTTTTAAGGAGCGTCTTGAAGGAGGAGAGACAAGTGGAGATGCCAGAATTGGAGGAGTGCAGAGATCTCAGAAGGTTGTAGGCCTGGAGGAGGTTACAAAGATAGGGAGGGGCGAGGCCATGGAGGGAATTTGAAAACCGACATCAAATGGTAGCTATATGCCCTTTTTATAGGTGGCGTACATTGTGAAGATGTCTGCTATTTATATAACTCTTGTATCTACCTCCTGTGTTGGATAATTAGTACCAGCTCCTCTATCACCAACATGTTGTGCGCTACTTACAGAAATTAGTTTTCATTACTCTGGGGGATTCACAACTTAGCTAGCATACAGATTGTAATGTCTTTGGCAGTATTTTGTTAGTCAAAGATATTAGCCATGGAACGCAGAATGTCGATATTTGTATTATTGTATGTCAGTACATTGCTTGCATGCGACATAATAATGCACAATATTCCAGATAGGAGTGATTATTAGCTATGCACTTCTGGAAATCTCTTGAAAACTTTGATGAATCATCTGTCATTGCCTTAGATGTCTCAATACATTAGACAGAGTCTAATACCATGCATTTCTGAACAACGTACTGACGTATGACCTTCCCCAAAGCTATGTCTATGAGTATCTAGTTTCTTTTCAGATTGCTTTCTTTTTCTAGTAACAACTCAGGATTCGCCTAGGGGTGTGAGCTCTATTACATTCTCTAACAACAACAACAACAACTTGCATTTATAGAGTGTCTTTGACGTAGTAAAACGTCCCAAGGCGTTCACAGGAGCATTATCAAAAGAAAATTAACAATGATCCACATAAGGAGATATTAGACGGGTAAGTTTTAAGGAGAATCTTAAAGGAGGAGAGAGAGGTAAAGAAGCGGAGAGGTTTAGGGAGGAAATTGCAGAGTCTAGGGTTCAGGCAGCTGAAGGCACAGTCTCCAATGGTGGAGCGATTAAAATTGGGGACGCGCAAGAGGCCAGAATTGGAGGAGCGCAGAGATCTCAGAGGGTTGTAGGGCTGGAGGAGGTTACAGAGATTGGGAGACCACGGAGGGATTTGAAAACAAGGATGAGAATTTTAAAATCAAGGTTTTGCCAGACTGGGAGCCAGTGTAGGTCAGCGAGCACAGGGGTGAATGTTGAACAGGACTTAGTACGAGTTTGGATACGGGCAGCAGAGTTTTGAATGAGTTCAGGTTTATGGAGGGTGTGAGATGGGAGGCCAGCCAGGAGAACAGTGGAACAGTCAAAGTCTAAAAGGTAACAAGGCATGGATGAGTGATTCTTTTTTTTATTCGTTCTTTGGGATGTGGGTGTTGCTGGCAAGGCCAGCATATATTGCCCATCCATAATTGCCCTTGAGAAGGTGATGGTGAGCTTCCTTCTTGAACTGCAGCAGTCCCTGTGGTAACTGAGTGACTTGCTAGGCTATTTCAGAGAGCAGTGAAGAGTCAACCACATTGCTGTGGGTCTGGAGTCACATGTAGGCCAGACCAGGTAAGGACGGCAGATCCCTAAAGGGCATTAGTGAACAAGATGGGTTTTTAACAACAGTCCGGTAATTTCATGGTCACCATTACTGATACGACCTTTTTATTCTAGATTTATTTAATTCACTGAATTTAAATTCCCTAGCTGCCATGGTGGGATTTGAACTCATAGGTTGTGATTTCCCCTACCTCAGTGGGTCCGAGGCAGACGCTGTCGGTGGCGGGTCTCGGCCCTGCTGCTGGCTCCATCCCGGCCTCCGAAATGACATTCCAATGATTAGACCGCCCAGCGTGTTTCCCGGCCAATTGAAGGAAGCGGGTCCGATGACGTCATTCCGTCATCAGCTGGTTTCCTTAAAGGGACTGACATAATAAAGACTCACTACGCACTTGGTTGGCTTTAATCGACTTGTAACAAAACATGGAGGTCTAGTTAGTAGTCACTAGCTTCCTGTTTCCAGATTGTCTCTGCCCAAGTTGGGCCCACGCCCGAGTATTTATACTCCTCGGATGGCGCCCTCAGCTGGCCGTTCAGTAGTACTTCCGGAGTTACTTCTTGTAGAAGTTGCGATTTATGACAGGAACAATGCCAAATTTAGTTTGACATTTGTGCTGTAAGTGTTCCACAGCATTGAGGTGCTGCAAACACTGACGAGCACTGCACAGAGGTGCAGGGCTGCACCCGGGTTCTCCCATGACTCCCTCCATATGCTTATGGAGGGAGTCACAGCATGCAGGGAGGTCCTCTTCCCTTCCCATGGGCAGAAGAGACCTTCCCAGGACACCAACGCAGCCTGGTTGCACTTTGCACAGGAGGTCACAAGCAGGGATGGCGTTAGGAGGACCAGGCTGAGTGGTACAAACCTTTCAATAATCTCAGTAGATCACAAAATGTTACTGCAAAGCCACGCTCAACCTCATCCTGCTATGCCACTCATCACATCCCCATCACTCTGCTTTCCCTACCCTACTCCTGCACATTCTTACTCACACCAACTTACCTTGCACCTCCACCCATCCCTTTCTATCTACATTATCACATCCCCATCTCATTAGCCACCCCTCACACTCACCCTCATCATAGCACAATCATAGCAACTAACAACACACAAGGGTAGGCGCTTGGGTGTTTTAGCCAATGTTCATGTAAATTTTCTGTTAATGTGGTGTCAAACATTGAAATCTTTATTTTCAACACTTTGCTTTCTTGGACAGATTCGTGTGCACCTTTGGAAGTGGCTTAGTGAGTTGCAGTGAATGGTGAAACATAATGGTACCCCCCCCCCCCACAATGGTGATGAGTATAAAGGAATGGCTTGGGCATTGTAGGGATGCATTATGTTGTTGGTGTGTGATGGTGCCAACCTGGCACATCATGCGGCAGCCAGGGTGTAAGGAATCAAGTGAAGTAAATGTGGCCATGATGAGGCCATCCCTGGCCTCCCAGGCAGCAATGTGGTTGGGTGCTGATGCCCTGTGTCTTGCATCAGGTGATTGCGGAGGAGGTTGGTGTTGTTGTTGGTGCTGCTGGTGTGCCTAGTGATGCTGGTGTTGGGGCTGATCGTGGTGGGATTCTGAGGACCAAGGTGAGACAGTATAAAGGGCTCCCATGCTGATGAAATAGATGGCAGGCGAAGTAGAGATGACAGAAGCGATCTGTCAATGGTGGGAGGTAATGAGGTCAGACTGGGTGGAGACTTGTGTAAAGACTTGCAGCATTCTGAATCTGTAGTTGTAATGCAGTTTAGAGAAGCTAATGGTTAAGTGACCATATCTTAATCAGCTGGGAGCTTTGACTTGACATTTGAAGCTGTCAACTCATCAGCTGATTCAATGGCCACTGACCTCCCACCTCAGCTTCACAGACAAGGTCTAGGCACAGCGGTAAACCAGTGGGCGACCTGTCAAATCCAAAAAGCTGGGAAAAAAACCACGGTTAAGTGGCTTTAAACAAGCCACTAATGATTTTAATTGTCTCCCCTGCCACTGCCTGTCGGGTCTTCTCAACACTGGCTGACCCAACATCGGGAACGTCCAGTGTGCGCGTTTTGACAGTAGGTTCCCAACCCACTGTCAATCATTTTAAATTTAACAGCTGATCCGGCACCCATCCTGTCTGCTGAGCGCCGGCAAAATTCCGGCCATAGTCTCCAGATCATTAGTCCAGGCCTCTGGATTACTAGTCCAGTAACAAAACCACTATGCTACCGTTCCCTGTTTCATCAGCTGCTGAGCTGAGGCAGGGGTGGAGATGGGCAATGTTATGGAGGTCGAAGTCGGCGGTCTTGGTGATGGAGTGGATATGTGGTCGGAAGCTCATCTCAGAGTCAAATAGGATGCCAAGATTGCGAATGGTTTGGTTTAGCTTTAAGACAGTAACCATGAAAGGGGATGGAGTCTGTTGCTAGGGAATGAAGGGATGGAGTTTATGGCGGGGACCGAAGTCAATGGCTTCGATCTTCCCGATATTTAGTTGGAAGAAATGTCTGCTCATCCAGGACTGGATGTCAGACAAGCAGCGTGACAAATCAGAGACTGCGGAGGGGTTGAGTGAGGTGGACGTGAGGTAGAGCTGGGGGTCACCAGCGTACATGTGGAACCTGACGTGTTTTCAGATGATGTCACCGAGGGGCAGCATGTAGATGAGAAATAGAATGGGGTCAAGGATAGATCCTTGGGGGACTCCAGAGGTAATGGTGCAGGAGTGGAAGAGAAGCCTTTGCAGGTGATTCTCTGGCTACTACTGGATAGATAAGAATGGAACCAGGTGAGGGCAGTTCCACCCAGCTGGACGATGGAGGAGAGGCGTTGAAGGAGGATGGTGTGGTCAACCATGTCTAACACTGCAGACAGGTCAAGAAGGATGAGGAGGAGGGATAGTTTAGCATGGTCTCAGCCACATAAAATGTAATTTATGATTTTGATAAGGGCCATTTCAGTACTGTGGCAGGTGCGGAAACCTGATTGGAGGCATTCAAACATGGAGTTGTGGGAAAGATGGGCACGGATTTTGGAGGCTACAACATGTTCAAGGACGTTGGAAAGAAAAGGGAGGTTGGATATGGGGCAGTAGTTTGCAAGGCCAGAGGGGTCAATGACGAGTTTTCTGAGTAGGTGGGTGTTGACGGCAGATTTGAAGGGGAAGCGGACAGTACGTGAGGAGGGGGAACCATTAGCAATATCAGCTAACATGGGGGCCAGGAACGAAATTTAGTTGGTAAGCAGTTTGGTGGGAATAGGGTCGAGGGAGCAGTTGGTGGGCCTCATGGACATGATGAGCTCGGAGAGGGCATGAAGGGAGATAGGAGACAAACTAGAGAAAGATGCGAGTTCAGCGCTAGGGCAGAGGGGAACCTGGGGGGAAGTCTGGCTTGGTGGGCTAGGGAAAGGGAGGGAAGCAGCAGAGGCAGCTGAACGGATGGTCTCAATCTTAGTGACAAAGAAGTCCATGAGCTCCTCACACTTGTTGGAGGAGGCAGAGGAGAGCATTTTAAGAAGACAGTTTGTAGTGGAGAAGAGAAGCCAGGAGTTAGCTTTGCATTCCAGGATGATTCTGGAATAGTGAGAGTTTTGGCAGACGAAAACAAGACCCGATAGTGTTTTATGTGCTCTAACCAGATGTGGTGATGAATGGCTAAATCAGTTTTCTGCCCCAAATGCTCAAGTCTGCGTTCCTTGGACTTAAGGGAGCGGAGATGAGGGTCATCCAGGGGGAATGATCAGGGTGAGAGAGAGTAATGGTTATAGTAGGAACAAGGGTATCGGAGGTGGAGGTAAGGGTGTGGTTGAGCAGATTGATAACTGCAGAAATGTCATGGTGAATGGAGAGCCAAAGGCTGGATAGTTGGGAATCTGAAAGAGCTGTTGTAAGTGACCTGGGGGAGAATGTTTTCCAGGGGGCAGACACAAAAGGAAGTGAGGTTGGGAGGGGGAAGGGGGATGTGCATGGAGCAGGATACAAGGAAGTGATCAGAGATGGCCATATCTGTGAATAACACAATGGGAGTAGCAAGACCACGTGAGCGATGACACGGTCGAGCAGATAGCGGTGAATATGGGTCGGAGAGTTTATATGGAGGGAGAGATTAAGGGAGGATAGGAGGGCCGTGAACTCAGAGGAGAGTGGGCATGATGAGTTGAGATGGAGGTTTAAATCACCGAGGATGAGAAATTGCTCAGTGCAGAGGCTGAGGGATAAAAGCAGTAAAGGTGTCTTCGTGAGAAACTTGGGTGGGCAGTAGAGAACAAGAATTTTAAATCTCTTCTTTCGTAAGGTAGTAGCAAAGCAAATCAAATGTCAATATCAAAGTCAGATATCCAGGCCAAAGCTTCTGGTATAACAGCGTGGATATCTTGTAGGCTGCCTGCGAATTTCCTCTGAGGGCAGTGCTCAGTGATGTGCTCCAGGATCTGCTCAGGAGCTCCACAGTCGCATGATGGGGATGCTTTAATCTTCCATCTATGGAGAAGGTGGCAGCATCTACCATGACCGGTTCTGAGGCGGTTAATTGTTTGCAAGGAAGGTTTGATCTTTCAGGTTGTACTGTGGTGTCCTCTATAAGGAATCCATTTAGTATGTCACAGTTCTTCCAAGCATTTTACCATCGATCATCGGATTTTAAATGAGAGGTGAGAGCGGTGGAACAAAGTGAGATGCTCAAAGGAGGAGAAGGTGTCAGAGGAGTAGGGGGACAGGACAAGGTGTTATTTGGTGAGAAGGGCCACACTGCCACCGCAACGGTCTGGGCAGGGCAAGTGGTGAAAGGTATAGCCAGGCGGGGTGGTTTCATTAAGGGGGAAGGTGTCATCACCCGTCAGCCAAGTTTCCGTCAGGGTCATGATGTCGATGCAGTCATCCACAATAAGCTCATGAATGGCAAGAGCCTTGCTCACAAGGGAATGGACATTCTGGAGAGAGATACGGAGAGGGATGGTGGTAGCTGATCCACTGGCAGAGTTCACAGGGTCAGCATTCAGATGGATTAGTGGGACGGGAAAGAGGTAGGAAAGATTAGCCCTCAGCGGGTACGCTAGGCGGGAAGGTTGATGAGAGAGTGGGTTGGGGAAGTTGGCATTGCTACCCATAAGCGATGAGTGCCTCTGTGGGCCCTTCGCGGATGCCAAGATTGGCAGAGCGGGAGGATGTAGGCTTATCTAGTGTGGAGTCAAGCCCGGGGCAACGGCAGGAGAGTAGGAAGGTCAAGGAGTACTGATGGGTTAAGATAGGAATTTGGGGGAGCAGAGTAGCTGAGAGAGAAGAAATGAAAGGAGGCATGATGATAGAAGAAAGGGGCCTAGGCGGGGTGAAGAGAAAAGGAGAAAAAAAGGGGAGTAAAGAAAATAGAAGTGATGGGTTCAGTTTTGAGTGTTGACTTTTTCTGTATTCAAATACATAGCTAGTTGTGACCATTTGTGATTATATTAATTTAGGTGATCATGACTGAAACTGTAAACAACAGTTGTGGAAGGATTTAGGAATTCTGTCATTGCATGTTATAAAATGACACTTCATTACATAGTAGGGAATGGGCTGGCCATGCTGCCATTTTGGAGTTACGATTTATCAGGGGATTAGTATCAGATATGGACTAAAACCCATGACTAGCTGTTCAGACGTCATTATCATCAGTGCCTTCACTGCCATTCCTTTGCAGAATGAGTAGCCCCTCTCAGAATTCAGTGTGCTTCATACAATGTAAAAAGTACATGTTTCTAACGTGTGCAAATGTAATTGCTCTGTCTAATGCTGAATATTCACAGCATACTTCATTGTCACTATAGCAAAGTTCTTTTGAGCTAAGCATTTAGTGTATTAGAACATGTATTATATAGTGAATTTAGAATAGCGTAACATGAAAAAAATAAGGAGCCCGTGCCTTATGATAGGGATAGCACCATAAATTGAAAAGGTTATACTTACTGTAGGATGCAGTATGTAAAGATGTTTTTTTGAGTTGGTTGGGAGGGGGTGTGCTTAAAATTATTTTGATTATTGAAAAATATCAGGCTTTTATATTTTCTTGTTTTATTAGAGAGAATAACAGAAGTCAAGACGGACATCTATGTCACAAGCTTTGGACCTGTTTCAGACACTGACATGGTAAGTACAAATATATTTTTGAAATGTAGTCATGTTAATTGTTTATTCATTGTTTTGTAATGCATATAACAGAAATAACAATACGGCAGTATTTTTATTTTATGCAATATTATCGAGACACATGAAAGAAAGTCATTGCTGAGCAATAAAAGTGTTACAGAGCACACATATCCTTTTAAAATTAATTTGTAGATTTATGATTTCTGCTTTTCGTGCAGCGTACTTATATTCATAATAATTCAAATGGTAGATTCAAAAGTTGTCATCTCCAAAAGTGTTCATGCTTTAGGTACAAATGAAGTGGATGTTCAGGTGGATATAAAAGATTTGTGGCAGTATCGAAAGAAGAGCAGGGGAATTCTCCTGGTTTCCTGCCTAACCTTCATCCCTCAACCAACACCATTAAAACAGATTAACTAGTCATTCATTTCATTGCTATTGGTGGGACCTTGCTGCGCCAAAATTACCTACTGCGTTTGCCAATATGACAATGACTACATTTGAAAAGTAATTCATTGGCTGTGAAGGGCTTTGGGTTGTCCTGAAGATGTGAAAGGCACTATATAAATGCAAATTTTTTTTAACTTAAAAAGGCACACTCAAGTCCAACAATTTATGGGTGGACTAAAATGCCAGAGGTCAGTTTTTTAATATGTGCTGAAAACTATAAACTACTAATGAATCTTCCAAGCCAATGATAAAGATAAAGTTTGCATGGAGGCTTGTTGGATAGTGCAGGAGTCCAAAGATGCAGAAGTCAGTGTGGGAATGGGAGGAGGAGTTAAAATGGTTAGCCTTAGGGAGGTCAGCTTCACATTGATAGATAGAACTTTGGTGTTTGGCAAAGCAGCAACTTAATCTGGTTTTCCCACTGTATAGGAGAGTGCACTATGAGCAGTAAATGGTGGAAGTACATGTAAATTGAAGTAGAGTTTGGCATCCTGGACAGTGATGTGGAAGGGAGTAAATAGACAGATGTTGCAGCACCTGCAGTTGCACGGAAATATACTAGCGAAAAGACAGGTGGAAGTAGTGTTTGTGGAAGAGTGAAAAGGGTACCCTGGAAGTAAAAGGAAAGCAGCAAGACAAGGGGAGATATTTGGGGGTGAAATTCGGCTCCTCAGCGCCTGCCGTTAGCACCTCTGGGGGGCGCTAACGGGGCTATCGTCGCGGGGGGGAAGAAAAAAGCGCCTCTTGTAAATTTGGCGGCACATTGCTGAGATGCTACCCGATAGTGCCGTGCCCCCGCCGGTAGCGCCCCAGGCCGCCACGCCTCCGGCGATGACGTTATCACTGTGCGTGGCAACCCCTTAGCGCCCTGCCGCATCCCCTTACTGCCCCATGGTAGAAATTCAGATATGCCCTGCAAGACTTTCGCAGGCGGTGTCAGTGCCAGCCTCGTGGGTCACGAGCCAGGCCGACCTCCGCTCACGGGGCGGTAGTTAAAGGGGAGTTGCAACCGTGACCCGTGCTGCCTTTTTATTTGGCCGACCTCCAGGTCGGCTCTCCATGGTGTGCCGTGGTCCTGGCCGCCATCGCGCAGCCCAGCACCGCGTCTCACCACCGAGCTGCTGCCATGACACCATGCCGCCCTGGTGGCCTAGTTGGGGAAGCCCTACAGAGTGCGCAGCAGCCCTCCCCTTTAACTGAAGGGGAGGGGCATTGAAAAGTAGCAGCACTCCCGATCGTGCCCTGAAATCACCTCGGTTACTGCCCCACCAGGAAATGGAGCGCCAGACATGCAAATATTGCGGCTGGGGCAACAATAAGGGATAGGTGGAATTTGAAAACCTGGGAGTAAATTTCAACTTTGTCACCTAGGCAGTAATCAAGCGAAGTGGATCGTCTGCCCATTGAAATCAATGAAAAATCAGGCCAATTCTAAAAAAGGTGGATAATCGGCTCTGAAATTGAAAATTTTCCCCATAATTAATGAAATCCTCAAGATCAAGATAAGAGCAGAAAAGAACACCAACACAGTTATCAATGTAACGAGGAAGAGGTCAGAGAGTAATCCTGAGTGGGTTTGGAGCAAAGAGTGTTTAGCACCTCTTACAAAAGGAAAGGCAGAGCTGGGACCTTGGTAGTTTCCATAGTGACATCTTTTATCTGGAGGAAGTAAGTAAGTTAAAAGAGAAGTTTCTCAAAATGAAAGAAAGTACAGGTACATCCAAGGAGGCTGGTGATGGATGGAGATTGGTTGGGCCACTGTTCAAGGAAGAAGTTCACCCATCACCCTTGTGCTTGGTGACCTACATTTGCTCCAGGTCCAGCAACACCTTGATTTCAAAATTCTCATTTTTGTTTTCAAATCCCTCCATGGCCACGTCCCTCCATATCTCTGTAATCTCCTCCAGTCCTACAACCTTCCGAGATATCTGCGATCGTCCAAATCTGGCCTCTTGCCCTGATTTGCATTGCTCCACAATCGGTGGTCGTGCCTTCAGCTGTCTAGTCCCTCAGCTCTGGAGTTCCCTTCCTAAACCTCTCAGCTTCTCTACCTCTCTCTCCTCCTTTAAGATGCTTCTTCAAACCTACATCTTTGACCAAGCTTTTGGTCACCTGTCCTAATATCTCCTTATGTGGCTTGTGTCAAATTTTGTTTGATAATCACTGCTGTGAAGCACCGTGGACCACATTAAAGACAGTATATAAATATAAGTTGTTGTTGTTGAAGTTGGGAGGCCCAGAAACCATGCTGCTAATGATGGCGGTGTAGAGGAACTGTATGTCCATGGTGAAGTGGAGATGATTGGGCCAAATAATCTGAAATCTTTAGAGACAGAACAACAACAACAACAGCTTGTGTTTATATAGCGCCTTCAATGTAGTAAAACATCCCAAGGCACTTCACAGGAGTATTATAAGACAAAAAAATTTGACACTGAGCCACATAAGGAGAAATTAGGGCTGAGAAAGAGGTAGGTTTTAAGGAGCGTCTTAAAGGAGGAAAGAGAAGTAGAAAGGCGGAGAGGTTTAGGCAGGGAATTCCAGAGTTTAGGTCTGGTTATAATCTACCAAAGTTCCCTGGATTCTGGAGAGGTCCCAGTGGATTGGAAAACCGCAAATGTAACTTCCTTATTTAAGAAAGGAGGGAGACAGAAAGCAGGAAACTGTAGGCCAGCTAGCCTAACATCTGTCATTGGGAAATTGTTGGAATCCATTATTAAGGAAGTAATAGCAGGACATTTAGAAAATCATAATACAATCAAGCAGAGTCAACATGGTTTTATGAGGGGGAAATCGTGTTTGACAAATTTACTAGAGTTCTTTGAGGATGTAACGAGCAGGGTGGATAAAGGGGAACCAGTAGATGTGGTGTATTTTGATTTCCAAAAGGCATTCGATAAGGTGCCACATAAAAGGTTACTGCACAAGATGAGAGCACACGGGGTTGGGGGTAATATATTAGCATGAATAGAGGATTGGCAAGCTAACAGAAAACAGTCAGGATAAATGGGTCATTTTCAGGTTGGCAAACTGGAACTAGTGAGGTGCCACAGGGATCAGTGCTGGGGCCTCAACTATTTACAATCTATATTAATGTTTGGATGAAGGGACCAATTGTACTGTAGCCAAATTTGCTGATGATACAATGATAGATGGGAAAGCAAGTTTTGAGGAGGACACAAAGGACTGGATTTTGCCAGCCCTGGGGAGGTGGGTTTGGAGGCGGGACTGCCGGGAAATGGCAGAATTTGGGGGCGGGTGCCCAACCCGCCCCCAACCTGCCTACATGCCATCTTGCCAGGAGGCGGGTAGCCGACCCGCGCCGGTCTTGAGGCGGGAAGGGGATTAATGCCAATTAACTGCCTGTTAACAGGTAATTAACAGGCAGTTTTTTGGCTAATCCCTATTTTGAGCCCTGAAATGTGGGCTTCCCGATGGCTCCGAACCTCGCCAGGGTCAGCGAGGCGGGCCGTTGGTCTGCGGGGGTCGGAGGGGCCGAGATGTCCGGTGTGCAGGTGAGTAATGGGTGCATGTGTGCAGAGGTAAGTGTGTGAGCTGTGTGTAAAGTGTTTTAATAAGTTTTACTTACCTTTACTTCTTCCTGCAGGCTTCCTCCCTTCAGGTCTCGGGAGTCCCTCAGCTCACCGGCACAGAAAGCAGAATGGCCGCTGAACTGTCAAAAGCTGCAGCCTTCTGCTTTCTGGTCAGGAAGGCTTTCTAATTGAGTTTTGAGTAAAGACACAACTTAGAAGACAGATTGTCAGTGTTTGACAGCTTCACAGAGCTGTCAAACGATAACATTTCATCTGTCAAAAGCTCTTGCCAGATGAAACGGCACTCGCTGACGTCACCTGTAACTGGCTTTCCCTTAATTGGCCTGCTAAGCCCGCTGGGCGGGCTTAACAAGGTCAATTAGGGGAAAATAGCGTGGGTTGGCCACAAGTCAATGGAGGCGGGACTAAAACCCAACAAGTGGGAGTCCCGCCTCCAAAAGCTCCCCATTGACAAAATCCAACCCAAAGCGTCTGCAAAGAGATATAGATTGGTTAAGTGAGCGAGCAAAAATTTAGCAGATGGAGTATAATGTGG
Source organism: Somniosus microcephalus (assembly GCF_052327205.1). Taxonomy (NCBI): domain Eukaryota; kingdom Metazoa; phylum Chordata; class Chondrichthyes; order Squaliformes; family Somniosidae; genus Somniosus; species Somniosus microcephalus. The sequence continues at coordinate 224,720,800 of NC_140988.1, read as the reverse complement.
GAAAATGTGATGTTATCCACTTTGATAGGAAGAATAAAAAAGCAAATTATTATTTAAATGGAGACTACAAAATGCTGTGGTACAGAGGGATCTGGGGGTCCTCGTATATGAAACACAAAACGTTAGCATGCGGGTACAGCAAGTAATTAGGAAGGCAAATGGAATGTTGGCCGTATTGCAAGGGGGATGGAGTATAAAAATAGGGCAGTCTTGCTACAACTGTATAGGGTGCTGGTGAGACCACATCTGGCGTACTGCGTGCAGTTCTGGTCTCATTATTTAAGGAGAGATATACTTGCATTCAGAGAAGGTCCACTAGGTTGATTCCTGAGTTGAAAGGGTTGTGTTATGAGGAAACGTTGAACAGTTTGGGCTTATATTCATTGGAGTTTAGAAGAATGAGAGGTGATATTATTGAAACATAAAATATTCTGAGGGGCTTGACAGGGTAGATGCAGGGAGGATGTTTCCCCTCATGGGGGAATCTAGAACTAGGGGGCATAGTTTCAGGATAAGGGGTCGCCCATTTAAAACGGAGATGAGGAGGAATTTCTTCTCTCAGAGGGTCGTGACTGTTAAGTCCGTGAATGATTGAGACACGGACCAGCAGGAGTGAAAACAAACAAGTCTTTACTGGTGGAAGTCAATAGCGAAACTAACAAACAGAGGCTCTCTAGCGCCTTTTATACAGGGGTGGTCACTGCCGGTACTGCAGTCTGAGACCAGTTATTCTCTTAAAGGTACATACACAACAATTCCTCCCCTTTTAGATAAACAGTACATAACATTCATTTAACAACTAAATGATAACGAATTACAATCACAATTACTGTTGCTAGATACATTGGTTAATTTTAAGCAATTATAAGTTCAGTCTTTGAGGAGGCTTCCTGATTCTGTCTGGATAACGCCTCTTTGGGGTATCAGGTTCTTTTGGCAATGTTGCGTCGGGATCAATGTCTTTGTTTGGTTCATCTGCTTCCAATATTACCGGTTCTGTGGTAGCTGCAATTGGAATGTCAATTTCATTACCAGGTGTATCAGATCGTGGTGTGGAGTTGACGTTTTACAGTGACTCTAGAATCTGGTCAGCATGGCGTCTTACAATGCTCTCCCCAACGTCCACGGTATACATGAGAGGTCCTTGTCGTGTACAAATCGTTCCTGGCTGCCATTTCTCAGTGCGGTAGTCCCGGGCCAAAACTGGTTGACCTATCTTAAAACTCCTGGATGGCCTTCCATTCATATTCTGAAACTGCCTGTTCTCCACATCTCTTTGGACGTTTGGCTTAACCAAATCCAAGCGGCATCATAGTCTTCGATTGAAGAACATCATGGCTGGAGTTTGGTTGGTAACCGCATGTGTCGCATTCCGGTAGGCAAACAAGAAGTTGTCCACCTTGTGTTGTAGGGGTATATCTTCATTACACATTGCCTTGATAGCCTTCTTGAATGTTTGGACAAACCTCTCGGCCAATCCATTAGTGGCTGGATGATATGGGGCAGATGTGTAATGCTTAACACCATTGTTCTTTAAGAACCTCCGGAACTCTTCAGACACAAACTGTGGTCCATTGTCAGAGCAAATCTGTTCAGGCAGCCCATTCCTGGCGAATATGGTTCGTAAAACTGTGATACTTTTTTCCGTGGTGGTTGAGGACATTTTTATTACCTCTGGCCACTTTGAATGTGCATCCACCGCAATTAAAAACATCGAGCCCATGAAGGGACCAGCAAAATCAATGTGCACCCTTTGCCATGGAGATGAGGGCCACTCCCATGGATGCAGAGGAGCTTGTGGTGGGGCGTTTTGGACCTTCTGGCATCCTGCACAGCTCTTGGTCATCTCTTCGATTTCTCTATCGATTCCCGGCCACCACACAAACGCTCTGGCTAAGCTCTTCATTTTTACCCCACCCAGATGACCCTCATGAAGCTCATTGAGCACTCTATCCGTCAACTTAGGTGGAATTACTACTCTGGATCCACACATCAAGGTTCCTCTGCACACTGACAGCTGTTCTCTTCTCGGTGAGAATGCTGGCAGCAGTGGTTCACCATGTGCTGGCCATCCCTTCACCATTAAATCATAGACCCGTGATAGTGTCGGGTCATTCCGTGTTTCCTTTTCTATGTTTGCATTCGTCACAGGGAGACATTCGACTATGGTCGAGTGGAATAACTCCATTGGATCCACTGCAAGGTCTTCTTCCACCATCGACAACGGTAGGCGTGACAATCCATCAGCATTTCCATGCTGTTTAGTTCCTTTGTACTCGATGTCATATTGGTGTGCCCCTAGGAAAAGGGACCATCTCTGCAGCCGTTGTGCCGTCATTATCGGTACGCCCTTCTGAGGGTTGAAAATGGAGACAAGAGTTTGATGATCGGTTAGTAGAGTAAATTTTTGACCGTGCAGGTAGTGAGTGAACTTCTTCACCCCCCACACTAGGCTGAGGGCCTCTCTGTCAATCTGAGCGTAGTTACGCTCGGCAGAAGTTAACGAGCGTGACGCAAAAGCTATCGGCCTCTCTAACCCATCAAGGATCTTATGTGACGTACCGCCCCAATGCCGTAGGGAGACGCATCACACGCCAGTCTGATCGGCAGTGCTGGGTTGTAGTGAGCCAATACTTCCCTTAAAGTGATTAAGTCCTTACTCTTCTGAAAAGCACGCTTACAATCATCGCTCCATTTCCATGCTACCCCCGTTCGTAGCAGGGCATTCAGTGGGTGCAAAATTGTCGACAAATTCGGCAAAAACTTATGATAGTAATTCACCAATCCGAGGAATGACCTCAGTTGCGACACATTTTCAGGCGCTGGGGCCTTAACAACCCCTTCAATTTTGTCTGGGGACTTATGTAACCCCTCTTCATCAATCACGTGGCCACAATATGATATCTGTTTCTTAAAAAATTCGCACTTGGGGCAGTTGGCTCGCAGCCCATGTTCCCGTAGTCTAGTGAGCACCTGTTCTAGGTTGTTAAGGTGTTCACTATCATCTTCACCTGTTACAAGGATGTCGTCCAAGTAACACTGAGTCCCCGGAATCCCTTGCAGGACTTGTTCCATCGCTCTTTGCCACATCGCCGGAGCCGATGCTACTCCGAATACCAATCGATGATACTGGTAAAGACCTTTGTGAGTGTTTATCGTGAGATACTTCCTAGAGGACTCTTCAACCTCCATCTGCAAATATGCTTGTGCTAGCTCAATTTTTGTAAAACGCTTCCCTCCAGACAGTGAGGCGAAGATGTCTTCTATCCTTGGAAGAGGATATTGTACTGTGTGAAGGACAGGGTTCACCGTCACCTTGAAATCCCCACAGATGCGAATCTTCCTTGGCTCTCCCGACTTATTGCTTAACGTTTTCTTCATGACAGGAACGATGGATGTCGTCCACTCGCTCCAGTTGACCTTAGACAACACGCCCGCCTTCTCCAGATTCTCCAGCTCTGCCTCGACGGCTGGGCGAATTGCATATGGTACCGGTCTTGCTTTGAAAAACTTTGGAACTGCATTCTCTTCTATTTTTATCGAGGCGGTTACGCCTTTAAGCGTGCCCAGTTCTTGTTGAAATACCTCTTTGGCGTTAGCTAAGATTGTTGACAATCGTCCAGGAGTGACGTCTTCATCTTTTTTACCGTCCACCGTCATTGCATGAATGGAATGCCAATCTAAGTTTATCTTCCTGATCCATTCCCGTCCCAATACCGGTGGTCCAGCATTTGGCAGTATGTAGAGATACAATTTCCGTATTTTCTTGCCATTGTATTCGACAGGCACCCTTATTTTTCCTCGGGTATACTTTTTGCCCCATATACGTCGTCAAGACGATGGATGTCTCTCTCAAGGGTATGTGTGAAAATAGCCGCTCGTAGTCTCGTCGATTCATGACAGTTAGCGCTGATCCTGTATCCAATTCCATTTTAACTTGGGACCCTGCTATCGTGAGGGTGACCCAAATGGTTCGGTGATCCTCTTTTGCGATTACATTGTGAAGTTTGAGACAGCTTAGTCTCCTGTTCTCGGATTCACTATCGCTCATCTGGTCTTCGGAACTACTGTCTGTCATCTTTTGTACTTTCTTGTATGGTTCCTTAGTAACCTTTTTGTTGTCGCTGGTCTTCTTCCCAGACCTGCAAACTCGTGCAATGTGTCCAATCTTCCCGCATTGTCTGCATATTTTGTCTTTGGACCAGCAGTCCTTCTGGTCATGGTTAGTTCTGCCGCACCGATAACATTTTGCAAATCCCCGTGTCATTTCGTGGGTGCCGTATTCCTGTGGTTTTTGTTGAATTTCTGCAGCTCCCCTGGCTGCTGCTTCATACGATACTGCCACGCTGAAAGCCTTATCCAGCGTCAGCTCTTTTTCTGAGAGTAACTTCTTCTGTGTTCCTTCACTCAGGAGTCCACAGACAAATTTGTCCCGTAGGGTATCTGCCAGTCCTGCTCCGAACTGGCAGTGCTTTGATAGCTTGCGTAGTTCCGTAAGATACTCAGCATTGCTCTCATCTTTGTGCTGAGTTCTCCTGTGGAATTTAAATCTTTCTGCTATCAACAGCGGTGCAGGGTTTAAGTGTTCCTGTAGGACAGCAACAATTTCATTAAAACTCTTTGCCTTCGGTTTGGCTGGAGTAATCAGGTCCCGCAATAGGCCGTACGTTCTAGCGCCCATTAAGTTTAGCAATATCGATGCCTTTTTCCCCTCCGCTATTTCGTTTGCCTCGAAATATACCTCGACTCTTTCCACATACGTGGTCCAGTCCTCTAATGTATTATCAAAAGCCGTGATACAGCCAATCTTCGGCATCTTGCAAATCTAAAATGGCGCCTCCCGCGCTTTGCCTTCTTCCCCGATTTAACAAAATGGTGCCTCCCGCGCTTTGCCGCCTTCCCCGCTGTTGTTAATGCTGCTTTCCACGGTTTCTTGCGCGTTAAAAATTGATTCTTTTTCTTTTATTATTTTCCCGTCGTGGAGTGGACCCTCTGGGACACTTCCCTCCCTCTTCTTAGGTCCGAACGCTGCCCGGCTTCGAAGCACCGGCCGCGCCCTGTGTGCTCCACCCCCTCTCTCTCTCTTTGCTTCCCAACTTGCTGCCCGGCCCCGTTGAAAAGCCACCCGATCGAGCTTCAGCCCGCCGCAGCCCAGGAAGGATCAGAGCACTACCTGCCACCAGCCCGATTAGCTGGGAAACCACAGACCGAGGAACCCAGCCTGGCTCTGGACAGTCTCTCCTGCAAGTTTTCAAACCGATGATTGACGGTCGACGCCCATTTCCCGAGTTCCTTTGGACTCTATTTTTTTTTCTTTCTTCTGGCTCCGACCTTCAACAACGTCGTCTGAGGTGCTGCCGAGTTGCAGGTAAGTTCGTTTCTTACTCATCGCCAGTGTTAAGTCCGTAAATGATTGAGACATGGACCAGCAGGAGTGAAAACAAACAAGTCTTTACTGGTGGAAGTCAATAGCGAAACTAACAAACAGAGGCTCTCTAGCGCCTTTTATACAGGGGTGGTCACTGCCGGTACTGCAGTCTGAGACCAGTTATTCTCTTAAAGGTACATACACAACAGTGACCCTTTGGAATTCTCTACCCCAGAGCGCTGTGGAGGCGAAGTCATTGAATATATTCAAGGCAGAGATAGATAGATTTTTGAGCTACAGGGGAGTCAAGGGTTATGGGGAGCGGGCAGGAAAGTGGAGTTAAGGCCAAGGTCAGATCAGCCATGATCTTATTGAATGTGGAGCAGGCTGGAGGGGCCAAATGGCCTACTCCTGCTCCTATTTCTTATGTTCTTAGGGCCTAGGCAACAGAAGGCATGGCCACGAATGGTTGAACGATTATAATTGGGGATGCTCAAGAGGGCAGAATTAGAGGAGTGTAGATATCTCGGCGGGGGGAGGGGGGCGGTTGGGGCTGAAGGAGATTACAGAGATAGGGCGAGGCGCGACCACAGAGGGATTTGAAAACAAGGATGAGAATTTTGAAATCGAGGCGTTGCTTACCATGAACCAATGTAGGTCAGTGAGCACAGGGGTGATGGGTGAACAGGACTTGGTGCGAGTTAGGACACGGGCAACATGCAGATGAGAAATAGGAGGGGGCCAAGGATAGATCGTTGGGGGACACCAGAGGTAACGATGCGGGAGCGGGAAGAGAAGCCGTTTCAGATGATTCTCTGACTACGATTAGATAGATAAGAATGGAACCAGGTGAGTGCAGTCCCACCCATCTGGATGACGGTGGAGAGGCGTTGCAGAAGGGCGGAGTGGTCAACCGTGTCAAAGGCTGCAGACAAGTCAAGAAGGACGAGGAGGGATAGTTTACCTTTGTCACAGTCACAAAGGATGTCGTTTGTGACTTTGATGAGAGCTGTTTCGGTACTTTGGCAGGGGCGGAAACCTGATTGGAGGGATTCAAACATGGAGTTGCCGGAAAGATAGGCACGGATTTGGGAGGCAACAACATGTTCAAGGATTTTGGAGAGGAAAGGGAGGTTGGATATGGGGCAGTAGTTTGCAAGGATGGAGGGTCATTTCACACACCCAAGAAATGCAGCCTGCCCAGCCAATGGTTGACCAAGAAAAGGGAGAGTAGAGTGAAGAAGAAGAAAAAACACTGTCACTCGATTTCACACTCCCAGACACCAGCTCCTCAAGGGTGAGCAGCAAGTCCGTTTGCCGTGTTCCCCACTGAATGTCAGCAGCCTTCCACCAGCCATGCTGCAGCCTTTGGGGTAGCACTGCGTGACATCAGTAGGATAGGCAAAGGAACACACAAGACAGTCACTAAGATAATGCATAAGGATGATGAGTTCTTGATGTCATATTGGATGGATAGATGTCTAAAGTTGAATTAGAAATTTTGCTTTGTGGTGGCTTTTATTTCTGCATTGTGGCCTAGAGGACACAGTGATGGTCAGTAACAGAGGGAAGGTAAGGTGTTGGACAAATGTTGAAAGAGGAATTGGGGTTGTGATCACTGGTACCTCAGGCGATCATTCCATCCTGGATATCCTGGCCAAAAAGGGGCTGCCTGGATTGCATCCTTCATTCTGCTTCCTCCTCTTCTGCTTCTTCCTCATCCGCTTCCTCCTCTTCCCTCTGCGAGCGGGTGCTGTAAATCTGAAATAAACGTATAAAATGCTGGAAATACTCAGCAGATCAGGCAGCATCTTGACCTGAGATGTGAACTCTATTTCTCTCTCCTTGGCTGCTGCCTGACCTGCTGAGTATTTCCAGCAATTTCTGGCTTCTCAGAGGCCTTCCTTTGCCACACAAGGCTTTGCAAGCACTTAAAAAAAAACTTTTAACATGTATTGCACCAAGCCACTACTTCAATAAAGTTTAAAAAATCCAGTTCAGAAGTTTAAATGCAAACTTACCTAAAGATGTGTGTGTCCCTTTAAGAGGTGCTGGCAGCGTCTCTGTCAGTCTGCTGAACGCTGAGTTTTCATGGCATGATTGGGACCCTGCGCTGAACTCAGTGCTAAAGTTGAAGTTCACTGAGGTGACGTTAAGTCGGCGTGCATGTCACCCTCTCTTCATTTACATTTCCAGGGCCAGCGCTGCTATCGACAGTGCTAAGGCCCTCACCAAAATGGCAGCCAGCCACCGAGTCCCGCGCCAGAGAAGGGCGCTAGAGTGGTGGGCGCCATTTTTAGCCAGGATCGCGGCGGTAACACGTGGCGGTAAGTGACCCAATTTCTAGGCCTGTGTCTTTATACTAAGGTAGACTAGATTAACTGCACATTCATAGTCAGCAAGTCTCACCAGGCATGCTGCCACTGAGATTGCACCCAGCTGATGGGAGCTTTGGGAACTCTCAGCTTTGGGAATCCTTGCATCCCAGTGCCATCCTCTTCTATGCTACTCGCCTTGTTAAGGGAGAGCAGAGGAATTTGGGACAGAGTCAACCCTAGGGTGTCGGCTGGAAGTCCCTCACCGCCTCATTTTGGGAAACAGACCGGGGCTGAATGAATGTCAGGGCCAAAACATCCATTTTCATCCCAGGGACCTTTTACAAATGGTTTCTATAAGTATATAATATCAACTGCATTTCCCTTGTTCACCATGTCAGCAATATCTTCAAACAATATCCAGCAGGTTAGTTGAATGTGACCTTCCTTTCCTGAATCAATGCTGACTGCCCTTCGACAAGTTATGATTTTCCAAGTGTTCACCTGCTAGGGCTACATTTTCCTCCAGGCGTTAAGTTTAACAAAAACATATATATGAAGAAACATGATGCATGGGAAGTGGCAATCCAGCCTGGACAACCATGGGTTCCTTGAGTTGCTACTAACCGCCAGTCTCTAAGACATATCCATGAAAATTAGCCAAATAAAAGACTACTGAAGCAGAATTTTTCAGGCAGCGAGTGGGAACACTGGAAACAAAAATTGTGTTCTGAGCTTTCAGTCAGACTTTTGTCAATGATATGAAATAAGGGTAGGATTTCAAAGTGTTACAGCTAATACATACAGACTTAGAAATTCATCTCGGTTGGCAGCACAAAACGCCCAGTATTGGATCGGCCGCCCGTTATACACAGCGCCTGATATTCAGTTCCATTGACTGCAATGGAGCTGAATATCAGACGTTACGTGTAACGGGCGGCCGATCCGATATGACCCTCTTTGTGCCGTTGCCCGAGACGAATTTCTCAGCCACAATGTTTAAAAATAATCTAACTGTAGCACTGCCCAATAACAATGCAATTGTGTTTTTTATTCAAATGTTATTATAACCAAAATAATTTATTGGCAATACATAATTAAGCACACAATGTAGGTTTATTGTGCCCGATACATTGTGAAACTTCAATTATAGTTGGGAGAAAATATATAAATTAATCAATGACATGAGCGTGTCGCACTATTGATAAAATAGAGTGATATGATTTAGTAATAGATTGATTGCACCAAATGTGATTAGAATTTCTAAACATTTCAAAATCAATATTTCTTATAAATATATTTTTAACAGTACCAAACACTTTAGAAAGAGTTGCACCTGAATTTTTACATTATTAGTGAATTTATATGCTCTTTAATTATTTTAATCAAATAAATTAGACATCTGGAAAATTGCTGCAGGGGTCGTTGAGGGACTGAGTGAGTCACAACCACAACAGCTTTGAACACACTCCTATACCACATAGCCGTTTTAGATTTTCTTTTCCATCTGGTGTTTGACCATATCCTGAGGGGTACTAACTGAATTCAAAATGAGAATCCAACTTTTGATATTAAATATGGATGCTGTGAATAAAATTGTTTTGGCATCAAACTGGAGCGAGGTTTCTTTATGGGATGACAGCGTTATTTCTATCATTAAGTGATCTTCCTTTGCTGTCATGATTTCTTACCAGAGCACGAATGCCCATTCTCTTGGGGGCCAATATTTAACCCCCCGCACTTGACGAGACTGGAGCATGCAGGGCTTAAAATAGAGACAGAGTCCTGCCTTCTGGCTTGGCGCCACACACTCGCTGGCCGTAATTTTTACTTTTAGATTTCGGGAGGCGTGTAAGGCCCTCACTGCCGGCTTCCTAAATGTTCAAAAGTTAAGGTCCAATGGCTTTAATTGATCCCAGTTTTGAATGTGCCGGCCTTGCTAGGAAATCATGGGGCTTCATGGGAGCAGGCCCAGAAGGGGGCTGATAAGGTAAGTTATTTTAAATTTCCTTATGGTCTAGGAGGAGCAATCCCTGTTGGACCACACCCCTTCATGCTTACCTGACTGCTGGGGATTATTTCCTTAGGTCCCCAACAGCGGCCTGCAGCTGCGTGATTTCCATGTCCCACCTGAACAGAGATATATATAGTAATGAGGCCTGGGGGTTAACGTGGTCCAGGCTTCACACCAGCGATTGGGGTGAGCCCTGCCACTCACCCTGCCGCTTGCTCTGCCGGCCCCACACTTGCCTCTCGCCCCAGGTTTAAATCGGAGCTTTAGTCTCGTCTCTTCAGCAGACTACAGGACTGCTGATCTGCGCTGAGTTTAGAAAGATCTGCCTGTTCTTGGAGGAGTATGCAGTCCCAAGTGTTCAGCAAAGCAACAGCCTTCACGCATCTCTATCTGCAGCCTGATAAAGAAGAGAAAGACTTGGTCAGAACATGATTCTGGAACAAGACCCTGACAGCAAGTGCGAAAGGAGCATTACAGTTGTGTAATTTTCCTTTCATTCCCACTAACAAATATGGTTTTCACTAAATCAACTGCAGCAAGATCACACTCACCACTTATTTGAATAGTAATTGTTACATTCTACAGGAAAATGGTGATTGACCCTTTCCTTGTAAAATAAAAATACCGCTTAAGCTCTTAAAATCATTTCAAATACTTTATCTACCATATATATTAAATGTACTGGTCTACAGTTTCCAGACTGTCAGAAGATGTTGATGCAGCAAGTCACAGAACTAGAGTAGAATGTTATATGGCCATCTACTAAAACTTCCTGAAAATGTCGGAGATCATAACGTTAGAAATAGGAGCAGGAGTAGGCCATTCGGCCCTTCGAGCCTGCTCCGCCATTCAATGAGATTATGGCTGATCTTCTGCCTCAACTCCATTCACCGGCCCTATCGCCATATCCCTTGATGCCCTTACTAGTCAGAAATCTATCGACTTCTGTTTTGAAGGGATCGGTCCTTGGACCCCAGCTATTCACAATATATATTAATGATCTGGACGATGGAACTAAATGTAATATCTCCAAGTTTGCAGACAACACAAAGCTGGGTGGGCATGTGTGCTGTGAGGAGGATGCCGAGAAACTCCAGGATGATTTGGACAGGTTGGGTGATTGGGCAGAAGCATGGCAGATGCAATATAACATGGATAAATGCGAGGTTATCCACTTTGGTGTCAAAAACAAGAAGGCAGATTATTATCTGAATGGCAATAGATTGTGAGAAGGGGAAGGGCAACGAGACCTGGGCGTCCTTGTGCACCAGTCACTGAAGTAAGCATGCAGGTGCAGCAGGTGGTTAAGAAGGCAAATGGTATGTTGGCCTTCGTAGTAAGAGGGTTTGAGTACAGGAACAAGGATGTCTTGCTGCAGTTGTACATGGCCTTGGTGAGACCACATCTTGAGTATTGTGTGCAGTTTTAGTCACCTTATCTGAGGAAGGATGTGCTTGCCATGGAAGGAGTGCAGCGAAGATTCACCAGGCTGACACCCGGGATGGCAGTAATGACGTATGAGGAGAGATTGGGTCGACTGGGCTTGTACTCGCTGGAGTTTAGAAGAATGAGAGGGGATCTAATTGAAACTTATAAAATTCTGACAGGACTGGGCAGACTAGATGCAGGAAGGATGTTCCCGATGGTCGGCTAATCCAGAACCAGGGGTCACAGTCTAAGGATAAGGGGTAAGCCATTTAGGACAGAGATGAGAAATTTCTTCACCCAGAGAGTGGTGAACCTGTGGAATTCTCTACCACAGAAGGCAGTAGAGGCCAATTAATTAAATATATTCAAGAAGGAGTTGGATATATTTCTTAAGGCTAAAGGGATCAAGGGATATGGGGAGAAAGCAGGGACAGGGTACTGAATTTGGATGATCAGCCATGATCGCATTGAATGGCGGAGCAGGCTCAATGGGCCGAATGGCCTACTCCTGCTCCTATCTTCTATGTTTCTATGTCTATGAATATATCCAATGACTGAACCTCCACAGCCCTCTGGGGTGGAGAATTCCAAAGATTCACCACCCTTTGTGTGAAGAAATTTCTTCTCATCACAGTCCTGAATGGCCTACCCTTTATCCTGAGAGTGTGGCCCCTGGTTCTAGACTCGCCAGCCAAGGGAAACATTCTCCCAGCATCCACCCTATCAAGCCCCCTGTAATAATTTTGTATGCTTCAATGAGATCCCCTCATTCTTCTGAATTCAAGAGAGTACAGGCCTAGTTTACTCAATCTCTTCTCATACGACAGTCCCGCCATCCCAGGAATCAATCTCGTGAACCTTTGTTGCACCCCCTCTATGGCAAGTGTATCCTTCCTTAGGTAAGGAGACCAAAATTGTACACAGTACTCCAGGAGTGGTCTCACTAAGGCTCTATATAATTGGAGTAAGACTTCTTTACTCCTGTACTCAAATCCTCTTGTAATGAAGGCCAGCATACCATTTGCCTTCCTAATGCTTGCTGCACCTGCACATTCACTTTCAGTGACTCATGTACAAGGACACACAGGTTCCTTTGAGCATCTGCATTCCCCAATCTTTCACCATTTAGGAAATACTCTTCTGTTTCTTTCTACCAAAGTGGATAACTTCACATTTATCCACATTATATTCTATCTGCCATGTTCTCGCCCACTCACTGAGCCTGTCAAGATCCCCTTGAAGCCTCTTCGCAGCTGACACTGCCACCTAGCTTTGTATCATCAGAAAATTTGGAAATGTTACATTTAGTCCCCTCCTCTAAATCATTGACTGGTAAAATAGATGGGGGAGAGCCAGTGGATGTGGTGTACCTTGACTTCCAGAAAGCCTTCGATAAGGTTCCACACAAAAGATTATCATGCAAAATTAAGGCTCATGGGATTGGGGGCAAAGTATTAACGTGGATAGAGAACTGGCTGGCGGATAGAAAACAGAGAGTTGGAATAAACGGCTCGTTTTTGGAGTGGCAGGCAGTGACCAGCGGGGTGCCGCAAGGATCTGTCCTGGGACCCCAGCTGTTCACAATATATATAAATGATCTGGATCAGGGAATTGGATGCAATATTTCCAAATTCGCTGACGACACTAAACTAGGAGGAGGGGTGGGCTCTGATGAGGATGTCAGGAGGCTACAGTGCGATTTGGACAGGTTGGGGGAATGGGCGGATACGTGGCAGATGCACTATAATGTGGATAAATGCGAGGTTATCCACTTTGGGGGTAAAAACAGGAGGGTAGATTATTATCTAAATGGCAATAGATTGGGAGATGGGGAAGTGCAGAGGGACCTGGGTGTTCTTGTGCACCAGTCACTGAAGGAGAGCATGCAGGTGCAACAGGTGATTAAGAAGGCAAATGGTATGTTGGCCTTCATATCAAGGGGGTTCGAGTATAGGAATAGGGATACCTTACTACAGCTGTACAAGGTGCTGGTGAGACCGCATCTGGAGTATTGTGTACAGTTTTGGTCGCCCCATCTGCGGAAGGATGTTCTTGCCATGGAAAGAGTGCAACGGCGATTCACCAGGCTGATACCTGGAATGGCGGGAATGACCTACGAAGAGAGATTAAATAGTTTGGGCTTGTACTCACTGGAGTTTAGAAGATTGAGAGGGGATCTCATCGAAACATATAAAATTATGGCAGGCCTGGACAGGCTGAATTCAGAGAGAATGTTTCCAATGGCCGGGGAGCACAGAACCAGGGGCCACAGTCTAAAAATAGCGGGCAAATCATTTAAAACAGAGATGAGGAAGAATTTCTTCACTCAAAGAGTGGTGAGCCTGTGGAATTCCCTGCCACAGAGGGCTGTGAAGGCTAATTCAATAAATATTTTCAAGAGAGAATTGGATATATTTCTGAAGGCTAAGGGGATTAAGGGTTACGGAGAAAAGGCGGGGACGGGGTACTGAACTGGTAAGATCAGCTATGATCTCAGACGAAGATCAGCCATGATCTCATTGAATGGCGGAGCAGGCCCGAAGGGCCGAATGGCCTACTCCTGTTCCTATCTCTATGTTTCTATGTTTCATATAGATTGTGAATAGCTGGGGCCCAAGCACCGATCCTTATGTTCCACCACTAGTCACAGCCTGCCATCCTGAAAAAGACCCGTTTATCCCTACTATTTGTTTTCTGTCTGATAACCAATTCTCAATCCATGCTAATATATTACCCCCAATTCCATGTGCCCTCATTTTGTTCACCAACCTCTTGTGTGGGACCTTATCGAAGGCCTTCTGAAAATCCAGATACACCATGTCTACCGGTTCCCCTTTGTCTACTCCACTAGTTACATCCTTAAAGAACTCCAATAGGTTTGTCAAACAGGATTTCCCTTTCATAAGTCCATGTTGACTCTGCCCAATCTTACTATTAGTTTCTAAGTGCCCAGTTATTGCATCCTTTACAATAGATTCCAGCATTTTCCCAACTACTGATGTGAGGCTAACAGGTCTGTAGTTCCCCGTTTTCTCCCTCCCTCCTTTCTTAAATAGCGGGGTTACATTTGCTATCCTCCAATCTGCAGGAACCATTCCAGAATCTATAAAATTTTGGAAGAGGACAACCAATGCATCCACTATCCCAATGGCCACCTCTTTCAAAACCCTAGGATGTAGGTCATCCGGTCCTTGGGATTTATCGACTTTTAGTCCCATTAATTTTGCTAGTATTGTTGTTTTACTTATAATAATTTCTTTAAGTTCCTTATTCTTGCCACACCTTTGGCTTTCTCGTATTTCTGGGAGGTTTTTTGTGTCTTCCTCCGTGAAGACAGAAACAAAGTATTTATTTAATTGCTCTAACATTTCCTCATTCCCCATTATAAATTCTCCCGTCTCTGACTGTAAAGGACCTACATTTACCTTCGCCAGTCTTTTCCTTTTCAGATACCTATAGAAACTTTTACAATCCGTTTATATTTTTCGCTAGTTTGTGCTCATATTCCATTTTCCCTTTCTTTATCAATTTCTTGGTCCTCCTTTGCTGATTTCTAAAAAGATCCCAATCCTCAGGCTGACTGCTTTTTCTGGCAACTTTATAAGCTTCCTCCTTTGACTTAATACTAGCTTTAATTTATTTTGTTAGCCATGGTTGGATCACTTTTCCTTTTGGATTTTTATGCCCTAGAGGAATATATGTTTGTTGCAAATTATGCTTTATTTCCTTGAATGTTAGCCATTGTATGTCCACCCTCATATGTTTTAGTGTAGTCTCCCAATCTACTATGGACAACTTGTCCCTCATACCCTTGTAGTTTCCTCTGTTTAGATTGAAGACCTTAGTTTCAGATTAGACTACATCATTCTCAAACTTAATGTAAAATTCAATCATATTATGGTCACTTGTCCCTAAAGGCCCCTTTACCACAAGATTATTGATTAGCTCTTTCACATTACACTGTACCAGATCCAGAATAGCCAGTTCCCTGGTTGGTTCCTCTACATACTGATGCAGGAAACCATCTCGCATGCATTCCAAGAATTCGTCCTCCACACCATTAGTGGTAATTTGATTGCCCAGTCAATATGTAGATTAAAGTCCCCGATGATTACCATATTGCCCTTGTTACATGCACTTCTAACCTCTTGATTGATACCATTACTGTTTGGTGTCCTATACACAACTCCCACCAATGTTTTCCGTCCTTTGCTGTTTCTTAGCTCCACCCAAACTGATTCCAGTTCTACATCACGATCTGCCAAGCCAAGATCTTTTATCTCTACTGTATCGATCTCATCCCTTATTTACAGCGCTACACCACCTCCTTTTCCTTTTTGTCTGTCCTTCCTAAATTTTGAGTACCCTGGAACATTCAGTTCCCAGCTTTGGTTACCCTGCAACCATGTCTCTGTAATGGCAATTACATCATACCAATTTTCTTCTATTAGTGCCATTAATTCATCCACCTTGTTGCGAATGCTACGTGCATTTAGATAAAGTGCCTTCAACTTTGCCTGTTTAATATTTTTCTGCACTTTGACCCTCTTTACTTTGTTTCTGCTCCCTACTAGTTTTGCTGACTACTTTTCTAACTTGCACTTCCAGCTTTGTTTCACTCCGTTCTAGGCCCACACTTATGTTCCCAGCCCCCTGACAAACTAGTTTAAATCCTTCCCAACAGCACTAGCAAACCCCCCTGTGAGGATGTTGGTTCCATCTCTGCTGAGGTGTAACCCGTCCAGCTTGTATAGGTCCCACCTTCCCCAGAATCGGTCCCAATGCCTCAGGAATTTAAATCCTACACCATCTCTCCAGCCACGCATTCATCTGGTCTATTCTCCTATTTCTGCTCACGCTAGCTCGTGGCACTGGGAGTAATCTTGAGATTACTACCTTTGAGGTCCTGCTTTTTAATTTATTTCCTAACTCCCTATATTCTGCTTGCAGGACCTCGTTCCTCTTTCTACCTATGTCGCTGGTACTGATATGGACCACGACCTCTGGCTGTTCACCCACCCCCTTCAGAATGTTCTGCAGCCACTCCGTGACATCCTTGACCCTGGCACCAGGGAGGCAACATACCATCCTAGAGTCACGTTTGCGACCACAGAAACGCCTATCTGTTACCCATACGATAGAATCCCCTATCACTATTGCTCTCCCACTCTTTTTCCTCCTCTGCTGTGCAGCTGAGCCTCTCGTAGTGCCACGGACTTGGCTCTTGCTGCATTCCCCTGAGAAACCATCTCCCCCAGCAGTATCCAAAACGGAAAACCCGTTAGAGAGGGAGATGGACCCAGAGGACTCCCGCACTACCTTCCTAGTTCTTTTATTCTGTCTGGCGGTCACCCATTCCCTGTCTGCCTGTGCACTCTTTACCTGCGGTGTGACCACCTTGTTCAACGTGCTAGCCACGAAGATCTCAGCCTTGCGGATGCACCACAGTGACTCCAGCCGCAGCTCTAGCTCCGAAACACAGATTTCGAGTAGCTGCAGCTGGAGACACTTCCTGCGCACGTGTTCACCCTGGACACCTAATGTGTCCCTGACTTCCCACATAGCACAGCAGGAGCACTCCACGCAGCTGAGCTGCCCTGCCATGTCCTACCCTTAATTTACTCCCTTTACTTCCTTTAAATTAAAAAATATTAAATAAACTAGGGACCTGGAGCAGTAATACTTTTTAACTCTATCCCATGGCTGAACTCTGATTTTAACAATCAATTTATGTTTTCTTTTGTCTTAATATTGAGTGACAGATGTGTGACCATCATAGTTCTATGAGTCACCAGTGGACTATATTCCAGATGATCCTGCAAATTTAATTCTGAATACCCGCCTGGGGATTTTTGAGATGCTGGCTGAGACTGCATTGTGATGTCCTACCACACAGGTGGAACAGAAATAATTCTAGTCATCATGTTGTCTCAAGAACAGAGAAAATGTCTAGATTTTATGTATGAGATATAATAGATTCTTGTATACTTTTGATGGCTATATATGGGATATCATTTGTGTTTATTCGGCCATGATCAGTGTACCAACCTATAAAAACCTGTAAGATTATAAGTCATTGGAAGAGGGTGAAATTTTGATCTGCTTTACTTCCCCAAGGCAGATCGAATAAAAAGTAATTTGTGCAGTTTTAGGAACAGGAGTAGGCCATTGACCCCCTCGAGCTTGTTCCTCCATTCAATGAGATCATGACTGATCTGCAATCTAAATCCACATACCCGGCTTTGGCTCATATCTCTTGATAGCTTTGGTTAACAAAAAGCTATCAATCTCCGATTTAAAATTAACAATTGATTTAGCATCAATTGCAGTTTGCGGAAGAGAGTTCCAAACTTCTACCACCTGTTGTGTGTAGAAGTGTTTCCTAATTTCACTCCTGAAAGGTCTGGCTCTAATTTTTAGAATATGCCCTCTAGTCCTAGAATCCCCAACCAGTGGAAATAGTTTCTCTCTATCTACCCTATCTGTTCCCCTTAATATCCTGAAAACTTCGATCAGATCACCCCTTAACCTTCTAAATTCTAAGGAATACAACCCTAATTTGTGTAATCTGTCCTCATAACTTAACTCTTGAAGTCCGGGTATCATTCTGGTAAACCTACGCTGCACTCCCTCCAAGGCCAATATATCCTTCCTAAGGTGTGGTACCCAGAACTGCTGACAGTACTCCAGGTGTGGTCTAACCAGGGCTTTCTTTAGCTGCAGCATAACTTCTACCTCCTTGTATTCTAGTCTTCTCAGTATCAAGGCCAGCATTCCATTAGCCTTTTTAATTATTTTCTGTACCTGTTCATGACATTTTAATGATCTACGTACCTGAACCCCCAAGTTTCTTTGACCCTCCACTGTTTTTAGCTTTTCACCATTTAGAAAGTATCCTGTTCTATCCTTTTTAGGTCCAAAGTGGATGACCTCACATTTGCCTATATTGAAATCCAATTGCCACAGTTTTGCCCATTCACTTAATCTGTCGATATCCCTTTGTTAGGCTTTCATCTACACTGCCTACAATGCCGCCTATCTTTGTGTCATCGGCAAATTTGGGTATGTGGCTTTCTATGCCATCATCTAAGTTGTTAATAAATACTGTGAATAGTTGAGGGCCCAACACAGATTCCTGCAGGACACAACTCGTCACATCCTGCCAATTTGAGTACCTACCCATTATCCCTGCTGCCTGTCTCCTGCCACTGAGCCAATTTCCTAACCAGGTCAATAATTTGCCCTCAATTCTGTGGGCTTCTACCTTAGTTAACAGCCTCTTATGTGGGACTTTATCAAATACCTTCTGGAAGTCCATATAAGTAATATCCATAGACATTTCCCTGTCCACTACTTTAGTCACCTCCTCAAAAAATTCAGTCAGGTTTGTCAGGCATGACCTGCCTTTCACAAATCCATGCTGGCTCTCTCTGATCAACTGATAATTTTTGAAGTTTTCAGTCATCCTATCCTTATGTTAACTAATATGATCTTCTTACCAATACAAAGGGTACAAAATCAATAGAAGCCTGGCAGCTTATCCTACAAAAATATCAGACAGGTTTCTATTATTAATAACACAGTGGACTGTCCTTTTTAATCTCGTGCAGATTTATTAATGGGGTAGAAATTAGTCTGGGCCTGCTGTCGGGCTCAAACTCAGCACGCGTCCGAACAGAGAAGCCTGAGGCCATCCTGAAATTGGGCCTTGGGCCTCATCCTCATCATCGAGAATGGCTGCTGGTTCCTGCTTTCCCTTCACAGGCAGCTTGCCCCACGATAAAAATGAAATTTGGGCCGGTGGCAGTGAGCCTCAGTTAAGTTACAAGACGGGGGATAAGATCAGACCCCGTGGCGATCATCACGTCTGTGGAGCCGGGGTGCACTCCTGCTGGCTCCACAGAAAGATTTCTTTTTAAAGAGTTTTTTTTAAAACTTCCTCTTAGTTGGTGGCCTTAGGGGCCACTGAAGACTCCTAACTCACTTATCGGTAACAAATTTTGCAGAGGGGATCCTTCAACAGGTGGTAGGCCTCTCATTTAAGGGGTCCAACGGCTGCTTTTGGCTGAGATGCCTAAAAAGTGGTCCCCACAAATTTAGTAGTGGGATCAATGCCTGCGGAGATTGGGCGCAGGCTGTCCTACTGCTTAATTGATATGCTTTGCACCTGTTTTTTGCCTGAAAGTGAGGACAACACATTCCCATAGTGCTGTTAGGGAGGGAGTTCCAGTATTTTGACTCAGTGATGATGAAGGAATGGCTATATATTTCCAAGTCAGGATGGTGTGTGACTTGGAGGTGATGGTGTTCCCATGCACCTGCTGCCCTTGTCCTTCTAGGTGGTAGAGGTTGTGGGTTTGGAAGGTGCTGTCGAAGAAGTTTTGGGGAGTTGCTGCAGTGCATCTTGTAGATGGTACACACTGCATGGTGGTGGAGGGAATGAATGTTTAACGTGGTGGATGGGGTGCCAATCAAGCCGGCTGCTTTGTCCTGGATGGTGTTGACCTTAAGTCTTGTTGGAGCGGTACACGTCTAGGCAAGTAGAGTATGCCATCACACTCCTGACTTGTGCCTTGTAGATGGTGGAAATACTTGACATTCCAGGGAAATTAATAATGAATCGAGGACTGGATCTCACTAAAGTTAACATAAGCAAGAAAACAGTATTAGAAAAAATAATGGCACTAAAGACTGACAAATCTCCAGGACCTGATGATTACTTTTAAATGAAGTAGCTAAAAAAATTGCAAATGATTTAGCCATAATCTTGCAAAGACCTCTCAATTCAGGAATTGCCCCTTTAGATTGGAAAATTGCAAATGTAACTCTATTATTTAAGAAAGGTGAGAGAGAGAAACCAGGAAATTATAGACCTGTTAGTCTAACATCTGATGTGGGGAAGTTATTGGAATCTATAATTAAGGACAGTGTCACTGAGCACTTAGAGAAATTTGAACTGATTAGAGATAGCCAACATGAATTTGTAAAGCGTAGGTCATGCCTAACAAGCCTAATAGAATTTTTTGAGGAAGTAACTAAAGTAGTAGACAGGGGAATGTCTATGGATGTAATTTATATGGACTTCTAAAAGGCATTTGATAAGGTTCCACATAAGAGACTGTTAGCTAAAATTAAAGCTCATGGAATTGAAGGCAAATTATTGACCTGGTTAGGAGATTCGTTAAGCGGTAGAAGACAGAGTAGGGATAATAGGTATTTACTCGAATTGGAAGGAAGTGAATAGAAGTGTCCCACAAGGATCTTTGCTGGTGCCTCAACTATTCACTATGTATATTAATGACTTAGATAACATAATAGAGAGCCATATATCCAAGTTTGCCAATTACACAAAGATTGGTGGTGTGGTAAGTAGTGTAGCTGGGAGCATAAAATTACAAAGAGACATTGATAGATTAAGTGAGTGGGCAAAACTGTGGCAGATGAATTTCAGCGCAGGTAAGTGTGAGATCATCCATTTTGGACCAAAAAAGGATAGATCCGAGTATTATTTAAATGGTGAAAAGCTGGGAACAGTGGAGCTCCAAAGAGATTTAGTGGTTAATGTACATAGATCACTAAAATGTAATAGTCAGGCACAAAAAATAATCAGAAAGGCTAATGGAATGTTAGCCTTGATAACTAGAGTGCTAAAATATAAAGAAGAGGAAGTTTTGCTACAGCTATACAAAGCCTTGGTTAGACCACATCTGGAGTACTGTGCACAGTTCTGGGCGCCACAATTTAGGAAAGGTATTTAGCCTTGGAAGGAGTGCAGCGTAGATTTGCCAGAATGTTACCAGGGCTCTGAGAATTAGATTATGAAAAGAGATTATATAAACTAAGCGTGTATTCCCTAGATTATAAAAGCTAAGGGGTGATTTGAATAAATATTTTAGGATTTTTAAAGGAATTGATAGGCTTCTTAATAATTTTAAATTTGAGATCGATAGATTTTTTTCTCGACAAGGGTATAAAAGGATATGGAGCCAAGGCAGGTGGATGTAGTTAAGATACAGATCAGCCATGATAGCAGAACAGGCTCAAGGGCCTGAATGACCTACTCCTGTTCCTATGTTCCTCTCACTGTTTAAATAGTGGGGAGAGTAGTTTGATGCAAGCCTGTTAACTCCTCATACGATAATATCATCTACAATAATTTCTATCCTCTGATTTTGCATCTGAGCTACAAAGCGTCTTCATTATAAGAACTGGGAGAAGATAGGAGTTATATGCCATAAATTAGAACTCTATTAGGGTGAACATATTTTCTAAACCGAACCCGGGGACACACGGGGTGGGAGCACAGCAAAGTTGCCAGGATGGAAATGTAGGTTGTGCAGCGTAGCGAGGCAACATTTTTTAGCAGCCTATATCTCAACAGTTGCACACATACACTACATGTGCAAAACAAATTTGCATAAAATTACTGTGGATGTGACGTCACACTATTGAAGCGCATTCAGACACCATTTACAAATAATACAATAACACTATTCAGGAACGGCCTATTCAGAAAATCTTTCTTCATATCACTGCCCATGTCATTTATTTTTCACAGATTTAATAATGATTGCTGTGCTATCTTCACATTTAAAGAAAACCGGCACAATGACTTTGTTGCTTCTGCTTGTAGAATACGTGTAGAGATTAACGTCCATCAACCATCACTGTTCTCTGCCGGTTTGCCCATGTTCCGATCTTTAGTTTGTACACTGATGATCACAAAGTACAACCAAGCAGCATCCACTCGTTAGTCCCAAGCTTTCTGTACACTGACTGACACCCACCTCTACCTCTTCACCGCCTCTCTCAACACTTCCACTGCCTTTGTGTTGTCAGATTGCTCGTCTGACATCCAATCCTGGATGATACAAAAATTCCTCCAGCTAAACATTGGGAACACCTAAGCCACTGCTTTCACCCCCACCACAAACTCCGTTCCTTGGCCACCGATTCCTTCTCTGTTCCCTGGCCACTATCTCAGGTTGAACCAAATGGTTTGCCACCGCACCGTCCCTGAACTGAGCTTCCAACTCCATAATCTTCTCCATCACAAAAACCACCCACTTCCACCTCCGTAACATTGCCCATCCCTGCTCCTGCTTCAGCCCACCTTCCCTCCTATAGCTGAGGGTTTTCAGCTTTCAGAATTTTCTCCAGTGTGGGCATGATGGAAATTCCAATGCTCTCACCAACAACACGTGGAAGGAACTCACAGACTTGTTTGTCACAAAGATTAAGACCATCTGTTCATCTGCCCCTGCCACACCCCCCAATCCCCTTATACACCAAGCCAAACCTCTCCCAAGGCTCCCCTGTGCCCCAGCCCTCAACCCATGTCTTTCTCTAGTTTCTCCCTTATCTCCTGCTCCATCTGTGTGAATGAGACCCACTTCCTGGCTTGCTTGACCCCATTCCCACTAAACCATTGGCCACTAATGTACTACTAGTGTTTATTTCAGTATCACTGCACACAAGCTAAAAACAAAGATGAAAGGGCCTAAAAAGTGAATCTGTGGGCGGTAAAGATTGATTAGATAAGATAAAGAAACTACATTTGCAGAAATTTGAAACAAAAACAAACGGCTCAATCAGCATCAATGAAAAGAAATAATAATTAAACAGTGTTATTGTATTATTTGTATAAATGGTGTTTGAATGCACTTCAATAGTGTGACGACACATCCACGGTAATTTTATGCACATTTATTTTGCATTTGTAGTGTATGTGTGCAACTGTCAAAATATAGGCTGCTAAAAAATGTTGCCTCGCCATGCTGCGCAACCTAGAGGGGCGATTTTCCCACTGGAGGTGAGATGGAGGCAGGTTTCAGTTTGGGTGGGTTTGAAACTCCCCTCCACTGATAGGTTTCAAAAATTTGCAATTTTTCCCATGATTGGCCACTTGATTTCAGAGGTGTGGGATGCCCTTGCTCAATTAGTGTTTTGGGACTGAAACTCGCCTCTGTTGACAGCACTTTTCCAGTCTGATTTTATGACTCCTTGCTCCCTTGGCTCATGCCACAGCATTTCTGTGTCTCTTGCACCACCTCCAACACCTTTTGAGAAACCACTATGTCCAATTCCAAGGCAAGGGCCTATCCGAGGCTCTCGGATGAGGCGCTGCAAATGTTGTTGGAGGGGTGACAGCTAGCATGGAGGTGCTCTGCCACTCATCTCAGAGGAAGGGGCCTGCCAAAGAAACCAAGGCTGTGTGGGTACAGCTGGCAAGGGATATAACCTCCAGATCTGTGTGCAGATAGGGAGACTGTTTTTATGTATTGATGAAATGCCATCCCTGTTGGAAAGTATTAAAATGATTTGAAGCCAAAATGTTGGCGTTATGCCATCTGTTCTTTTGCCTTAGGCAGCTCCACACTGCGGGCACCGGCACACTTGCGTTGTCAGGTTGGTCGCCTGAGTGAAAGGAGGCCAGAGAGTCATGTCCATTGTCAATGATGCCCTAGGATGGAGCCAAGGACATGTGCCAGCTTGGGCAGCCTATGCTAATCTGGCTATGATAAGTTCATCCCTTCCATCCCATGCAGCCATATGCTCATGTGTTGCCGCTGGTCGAGTCCTCGTCCTCTTTATCATCATCACATGTCGATGCAGAAAGAAAATGAATCGTTCCCATTCTGCTTGTAGATGCCTCCTTTGGGGAAGCACTCATTGCAAACGGGGAGAGGGTCTTCCAAGGAGGTCCCACAGTTGATGGAGTCAAGCTGCAGCACCTCCGACTTCAGAAGGCCTTCTAAAAGTGCTCAGAGACCTTTTAAAGCCAAGATCTGGCACCTGCAAGTAATCCTTGCTGCAGTGAACAAGGTCTTGTTAGACCTGTAGCAGTGAGGAGGCCACCCATGAGTTAAGAACATAAGAAATAGGAGCAGGAGTAGGCCAATCGGCCCCTCGAGCCTGCTCCGCCATTCAATAAGATCATGGCTGATCTGATCCTAACCGCCAATCTACTATCACAGAACCATCTCCTGAATCTAACAGAATTAGACACATGAAATAGGAGCAGGATCAGGCTACACGGCCCCTGGGCCTGCTCCGCTACCCACAGGGCCATGACCGATCCGAACCTAGACTCATGTCCAAATTCCTGCCCGCTCCCCGTAACCCTTAATTCCCTTTACTTCTAGGAAACTGTCTATTTCTGTTTTAAATTTATGTAATGATGTAGCTTCGACTGCTTTTTGGGGCAGCATATTCCATGGACCTACCACCCTCTGAGTGAAGTAGTTCCTCCTCATCTCAGTTTTGAAAGAGCAGCCCCTTATTCTAAGACTATGCCCCCTAGTTCTAGTTTCACCCATCATCGGGAACATCCTACCCGCATCCACCCGATCCAACCCCTTCACAATCTTATGTGTTTCAATAAGATCGCCTCTCATTCTTCTGAACTACAATGAGTAGCGTCTCAAACCCGCCAGGTTTACCTGGTGTGGTTCAGGAAGTGCCTGGAGCATGCCGAAATGCTAGAAAAATCAGGAGGGCCTCTCAAAATAGGCTTAGAGAGGCCCTTAACAAGCATTTAAGGAGGTTAAATAGCGCAATGGCCAGCTGGAGGCGGGAGCGTTTCCTGACCGCCAAAACCGGCACCGGCAACATCCCGCGGAGGCGGGTTTCAAACCCGACTTCTTTGAATCTGATTTTCCCACCTCCAAACCCGCCTCCTCCGACGTCAGAAAATCGCCCCCTACAATTCCATCCTGGCTACTTTGCTGTGCTCCCACCCTGTGTGTTCCTGGATTCGGTTTAGAAAATATGGTCACCCTAATAGAGTTCTTTAGAACTAGGACTTGAATAAAGCACCTCAATTTTTAAGAACACAACAAATCCAAGTACTTAAAAGATACAGGCTGAAAAAACTTACTTAAATTTGGCGTGCTGTTTTTGCTCCATTTTTATTCTGCTTTTTCATAAATACACTGACGTAAGAAAACTACTAGGCACTTGGTCTAAGCGTTAAACAAAGCTTTAATCAACTGTTTTACAACAAGGAGATCTAGTTTTGTCCTTCACTAGTTCCTGTAAAAAAATGTCCTGAGCAAGCTAGGCCCATGCCCGAGTGTTTATACTCTCCCTGGACAGCGCCACCAGCGGGCCGCCCAGTATTATTTCTTAAGTCATTTCTACATGAATGGCTGATTCATGTCATACACTAGCCACTCACCCTCCGTCTTTCACCGGATAATCCCGCCTCTGCCCGCACTTTATTCATCTAATTTATTTACGATGTAGATGCAGCTCAGCTTCCCCCTGCTTTGATTGGTCAGTTCCACCATCAATCTAGGTCACCCCGGCATGATGACATGGTGGGCGGCACCTCCAGCATGTCATGACCAAGGTTGTTGAAACATCAGCCGCACCTGCGATAACTAATTATAGTGTACTATTTTTGGATGTAACTAATGGGGGTGAAATTTTAAATTTATTTTCCTAAATCTGTATGCCAGAGTTCTTGTTTATTGCCAGAAACTATTTTACTTTTAGGCCGCGATTTTGCAGGTGCTCAGAGGGCAGGTTTGGAGGCAGGTCAGAGGTTAAATTCGTTTTGATTGACGGCGGGTTCGGAACCCACCATCAACCCAGCTCCTCGCAACTTTGCCAAGTGTCGGGTCTGGGAGTCCCGAGGGAGGGGCACTTAAGGCAGTTAACAGCTTGTTAACTGCCTAAGTAATCCGATTTTACGACATTTTCAGCGTGTTCCACGCCGTTCGCAAACCATGCCAGCTGATTGTGCCGGGTTCAGCAACTACGCGAATTCTTGACCGCTGTTTTTGCAGCATAAAAGCGGACCTGTAACATGGCTGACTTTCAGATGACAGAACTTTGTTTTTTGAGGTGTTGGAACATTTTTTGCAGGTCTATTGAGCTTGTAAGTGGTTAAGCTGAGATCCATTTGCAGTGTGACCTCCTTGGAAAACCCTCTCCCCACATTGCCTGAACGCTTATAACATCTATTCCTCGACTGACATATATACCAGTGGAATGGGAACCATTTATACCCTCTCGTCCTGGTCCTCAGAATCGGAGGAAGAGCAGCCGCGGCAGCAGCACAACCAGGCACAACAGCAGCACCAACAACAGGAGCGCCAACCTCCTCCTCACCCACCTGATGCTGCACAGGGCAGAGGGCATCAGCGCAGGGCTGCACCTTGCCGCAGGAGATACCCCCGACACAGGGTTTACAGACCGAGGATGACCTTCATCAACATGACTGACCAGCAGTGCAAAAGGCCTAGGCTGAGACTTTCGCGAGAGGTAGTCACTGACATCTGCGCAATGCTGCACCAACACCTGGAACCCAGAGGAGCAGATGGACACTCCTTGCTAGTGGCTGTCAAAGTCACCACCGCCCTCAATTTTATTGCTTCAGGGTCCTTCCAGGGATCATCAATGGCATCTCCCAGTCGGCCGCACACACTTGCATCACGCAGGTTACCGATGCCCTCTTTGCAAAGGCATACAATTACATCCACTTCTCCACAGATGAAGCAAGTGTAACTGTGTGTGCGGTTGGCTTTGCAAATATGGCAGGCTTGCCAAGGGCATCGTAGACTGCTCACACGTGGCCATTAGGGCACCCCATCACAACCCAGCTGTATTTGTGAACCGCAAGGGCTTCCACTCCCTTAACGTCCAGCTGGTGTGTAACCACAGGAAGAACATTATGCATGTTTGCGCCAAGCTACATCATTACATAAATTTAAAACAGAAATAGACAGTTTCCTGGAATTAAAGGTTACGGGGAGCGGGCAAGAAATTGGACATGAGTCTAGGTTCGGATCGGTCATGGCCCTGTGGGTAGCGGAGCGGGCCCAGGGGCCGTGTAGCCTGATCCTGCTCCTATTTCGTGTGTCTAATTCTGTTAGATTCAGGAGATGGTTCTGTGATAGTGGATTGGTGGTTAGGATCAGATCAGCCATGATCTTATTGAATGGCGGAGCAGGCTCGAGGGGCCGATTGGCCTACTCCTGCTCCTATTTCTTATGTTCTTAAGTTCTTATGTTCTTATGTTCCCTGGCAGTTGCCATGACTCGTTCATCCTGCGGCAGTCTACTGTGCCTCAGCTCTTCAATCCGCCAACCCAACTTTCTGGATGGCTACTTGGAGATAAGGGCTATCGCCTGAAGACATGGCTAATGATGACGTTGAGGAGGCCATCAAACGAAGCTGAGGAGCACTACATTGCCAGCCATATTTCCACCAGAGCCATCATCGAGCAAACCATCGGCTTGCTCAAAATGCAATTCATATGCCTCGACAGATCAGGTGGAGCCCCACAGTACTCACCAGCCAGGGTCTCCAGAATTATCATGGTCAGCTGTGCACTGCACATCATCGCACAGCAGCGTGGCTTACCGCTGCCTGAGGAACAAGTGGCTCAGCGCACAGCCTCCTCCCCCTCCTCCTCCTCGGAGGAGGAAGACCTTGCGGAGGCGGAAATGCTAGTTCCACCAGCCCACGAGCACATTGCTGGCCACGAAGCAACGGATTAACTAATCCATGCCAGATTTGCTTAAGTTTATGAAGCAAAAACATGTGGCTGCCACCTTCTTAACACACCATACACCATCTGTACAATAAACTATGGGTTCCTATTGCTCTCACCACCATCATTACAGATGAAAGACACCCTGACACCTCACTGTGCACTTCCATTTTTGGGCATACATAGACCAACTCTTTGAATGTTTGCCATCGCATTTCTTTATCACAATTGAAATGACGATGACATTCTTAAATTTGTATTACATCAAAACACCCAAGTGACTACCCTTGTGACTATTTGTATGTTAACTTTCTCTTATGCGTGTTTCTACGTGGTGCTTCTCCTGTGGCTTCAGCAGATGTAGAGGTACCTTGCTCATTTTCATGCTGCTCCTGCTTTGACACCTTTGGCGGGCTCTGGGTTTGTGAGCCTGGGAGGGCTCAGCAACAGTCTGCTCCTCCTGTGGTTGTGCAGGGGTTGAGATGGGTGAGGAAGCTGGTGCTCTGACTGAGGGCTCCGCAGTGGCATGGGAGTGAGAGTGCTTGGAGAGGAGCCCACACTTCCTTGTTGTCGACCACCAACATCCCTCTCATGGGTTGCCCACACTTCACTGGCAGCAAGTAGCTGGAGCGCACCTTACTGCACATCAGTGAGGCCATGAGGACCCGCCTCTGTACTGGCAGTCCTCATAATGGGGACGAACATATTCCTCTGGTGTCTCTCCTCAATAGCTGCCCATCTATCCTCCATAGCAGATCATTGGTTTAGAAGAGTCGCCATGCTCTGTTGAATCTGGCAACTTATGTCCTCCAAGAAGGTTGCCACCCTCTCCATGGTGGCACGTTCATGCGCCATTGCCTCCAACATGCTTATGTTTGAGATGGACTCCTCCATTCTCTGTACACTCACAGTTACCGTGGATGCAAAACCTGTCAGAGACTCCTGCACTTGTTGCTGATGTTCCAGCACCGCTCTCTATCTGGATGGCCCCAGAGGCACTGGGTCTACATACAGTTGAGCAGAGCTAGGAGTGCCCTACGGCCTCCGACGAGGACTCTCCACTGCTGTCCCTGTCTCCAGCATCTGCTGATGCTCACTTGTGAGCTGTGATACACCAGGTGACAACACTAATCTAACTCGCGAATGACCCACCAAGGTGTGTGTCTTTGCGCTGGTGCTGGGCGCGCTGAATTCTGCTGACACTGCGCCCTCAGAGATTGCAGCTTCCTCTGAGGAATCTTCCGGCTCTTCCTTCTCGACAGTGGGGAGGGGGGCTCTCGATGGTCCTGTGGGGGAGTAAAGGCATGAGTTAGACATGTGATATTAACGTAGCAGGCACATCGAAATGTGCAGATGATCAGAACTCAATCTCCATGAACATCAGATGCCATATCAGTCACTCATGCAATCTAAATGAGAGGGTTGCAAATCTATTCTGTCACCAGCTTGCTCTACTGTTCCCGTCTGACCGTCCCCCACTTCCAGCTTCTCAGCACCTCCGACAATGTCGAGAGCAGCCTCCTCAGCGGTGGTCAAGTGGGCAATCGAAGGTGGCCCCCCTCCTGTCCTGCCCCTCTCCCTCTTATTGTGAGCTCTCTTTTACTGCAATGAGGATTTTGAGTGAGAATGTTGGAGTCATAGAGTTTTACAGCACAGAAAGAGGCCCTTCGGCCCATCATGTCTGCGCCGCCCATCCATCCCTGTCCAGTCTAATCCCATTTTCCAGCATTTGGTCCATAGCCTTGTATGAAATGGCATTTCAAGTGCTCATCCAAATGCTTCTTGAATGTTGTGAGGGTTCCTGCCTCTACCACCCTTTCAGGCATTGAGTTCCACATTCCAACCACCCTCTGGGTGAAAAAGTTCCTCCTCAAATCCCCTCTAAATCTCCTGCCCCTTACCCTGAATCTATGCCCCCTTGTTATTGACACCCCCACTAAGGGGAAAAGTTCCTCTTTATCTACCCTATCTATGCCCCTCATCATTTTGTACACCTCAATCAGGTCCCCCCTCAGCCTTCTCTGCTCCAAGGAAAACAACCCCAGCCTGTCCAGCCTCTCTTCATAGCTGAGGCGCTCCATCCCAGGTAACATCCTGGTGAATCTTCTCTGCACCCTCTCCAAAGCAATCACATCCTTCCTATAGTGAGGCGACCAGAACTGCACACAGTACTCCAGCTGTGGCCTCACCAGCGTTTTGTACAGCTCCATCATAACCTCCCTGCTCTTATATTCTATGCCTCGGCTAATGAAGGCAAGTATCCCATATGCCTTTTTAACCACCTTATCTACCTGCTCCGCTGCCTTCAGGGATCTATGTACATGTACACCAAGGTCCCTCTGACCCTCTGTACTTCCTAGGGTCCTACCACTCATTGTGTATTCCCTTGCCTTATTTGTCCGTCCAAAATGCATCACCTCACACTTTTCTGGGTTAAATTCCATTTGCCACTTTTCCGCCCATCTGACCAACCCGTTTATATCGTCCTGTAGCCGGAGGCTTTCCTCCTCGCAATTTACCACCCCACCAATTTTCGTGTCATCTGCGAACTTACTGATCATACCTTTTACATTCTCATCCAAATCATTTATGTTGATCACGAACAACAAGGGACCCAGCACCGATCCCTGAGGTACCCCACTGGACACAGGCTTCCAGTCACAAAAGCAACCTTCAACCATCACCCTCTGCCTCCTGCCACTCAGCCAGTTTAGGATCCAACGCGCCAAGGCACCCTGGATCCCATGGGCTCTTACCTTCTTAACCAGTCTCCTATGCGGGACTTTGTCAAAAGCTTTACTGAAGTCCATGTAAACCACATCCACAGCATTTCCCTCATCCACCCCACTAGTCACCCCCTCGAAAAATTCGTTCAGATTTGTCAGACATGATTTACCCTTGACAAAGCCATGCTGACTATCCCCGATTAATCCTTGCCTCTCCAAGTGGAGATTAATTTTGTCCCTCAGAATTTTTTCCAATAATTTCCCCACCACAGATGTTAGACTCACTGGCCTGTAATTCCCTGGTTTATCCCTGCTACCCTTCTTGAATAATGGTACTACGTTAGCTGTTCTCCAGTCCTCTGGTACATCCCCTGTGGCCAGAGAGGTTCTGAAAATTAGTGTCAGAGCCCCTGCAATCTCCTCCTTTGCCTCCCACAGCAGCCTGGGATACATCTCGTCCGGGCCTGGGGATTTATCCACTTTTTGGCCTGCTAAAACCGCTAGCACCTCCTCCCTCTCGATGCTAATATGTTCAAGTATGTCACAGTCCCCTTGCCCGATTTCTATGTCTGCATCGTCTTTCTCCATAGTGAACACAGATGCAAAAAATTCATTTAAAACCCCGCCTACATCCTCTGGCTCTACACACAGATTGCCACTTTGGACCCTAATGGGCCCTACCCTTTCCCTGGTTATCCTCTTGCCCTTAATATACTTATAAAACATCTTAGGATTTTCCTTTATTTTGCTCGCCAGTGTTATTTCATGGCCCCTCCTCGCCCTCCTAATTTCTTTTTTAAGTATGCCCCTGCACTTTTTATACTCCTCTAGGGCTTCCTCTGTCTTTAGTCTTTTGTAACTGCCAAAAGCCCCCCTTTTATTTCTAATGCATTTTTGTATATCCCTTGTCATCCAAGGTTCCCTTTGCTTGTTGGTCCCACCCTTGACCTTTACAGGAACATGTTGGCGTTGTACTCTCTCAATTTCCCTTCTGAAAGTCTCCCACTGTTTTGATGTGGATTTTCCTATAAGCAGCTGCTCCCAGTCCACTTTGGCCAGATCCTGCCTTATCATATTAAAATCGGCCTTCCCCCAATTTAGAACCCTTATTTCCGGGCCGTCTTTGTCTTTTTCCATGACCACCTTAAATCTCACCGAATTATGGTCACTGTCGCCAAAATGCTCCCCTACTGACACTTCCACCACTTGCCCGGCTACATTCCCCAGAATTAGGTCCAGTACCGCCCCCTCTCTTGTAGGACTTTCTACATGTTGGCTCAAAAAGCTCTCCTGGATGCACTTTAAGAATTCTGCACCCTCTAAGCCTTTCACACTCTGACTGTCCCAATTTATATTGGGGAAGTTGAAATCCCCCACTATTATTACCCTATTATTTTCGCACTTTTCCGAGATTTGCCTACATATCTGTTCCTCTATCTCCCCCTGACTGTTTGGGGGCCTATAGTACACTCCCAGCAAAGTGCTTGCCCCCTTTTTGTTTTTAAGTTCTACCCATATGGCCTCATTAGAGGAACCCGCTAATATATCATCCCTCCTTACAGCAGTAATTGACTCCTTAATTAATATTGCAACACCCCCTCCCCTTTTACACCCCCCTCTGTCTCGCCTGAAGATTCTATACCCCGGAATATTGAGCTGCCAGTCCTGACCCTCCCTCAACCATGTCTCCGTGATAGCAACAATATCGTACTCCCATGTGTTCAACAACAACTTCAGTTCATCCACCTTATTTGCAAGACTCCTTGCATTAAAATAAATGCCTTCCAGCCCTGCCATATTCTCTTTTGCCTTCACATATTTGCTCTGCCTTCCCAGCTGACTTGTTTTTCCCTCTGTATTTGGCCATAAATCACCCCCTACTATAGCTCCACTCTGTACCCCAACCCCCTGCCAAGTTAGTTTAAACCCTCCCCAGCAGTGCTAGCAAACCTCCCTGCAAGGATATTGGTTCCCCTCTGGTTCAGGTGTAAACCGTCCGACTTGTACAAGTCCCACCTTTCCCAGAAGCAGACCCAGTGATCCAGGAAACTAAAGCCCTCCCCCCTGCACCACCCCTTTAGCCACGCATTCATCTGTTCTATCTTCCTATTCCTATACTTACTAGCACGTGGCACCGGGAGTAATCCAGAGATTACAACCTTTGAGGTCCTGCTCCTTAATCCTTCACCTAGCTCCCTAAATTCTTGCTACAGGACCTCATCCCTCTTTTTACCTATGTCGTTGGTACCAATGTGGACCACGACCACTGGCTGTTCACCCTCCCCCTCCAGAATGCCCTGCAGCCGCTCAGTGACATCCTTGACCCTGGCACCAGGGAGGCAACAAACCATCCTGGATTCACGTCTACGGCCACAGAAACGCCTATCTGTTCCCCTTACTATAGAATCCCCTACCACTATTGCTCTCCCACTCTTTTTCCCCCCTTCCTGGGCAGCAGGAGCACCCCCAGTGCCAGGAAGTTGGCTGCTGCTGCCTTCCCCTGGTGAGTCATCCCCCTCAACAGTATCCAAAGCGGTATACTTGTTTGAAAGGGGGATGTCCGCAGGGGTTCCCTGCAGTACCTGCCTGCCTTTGTTGCTCCGCCTGATGGCCACCCCCTGTGCTGCCCTACCCTGAGGCGTGCACAACTCGCTAAACGTGTTATCCACGAGCCTTTCAGCATCGCGCACGCTCCAAAATTCATCCACCCGCAGCTCGAGCGCCACAATACGGTCTACAAGTAGCTGCAGCTGGATGCATTTCCCGCACACATGGTCGCCAGGGACACTGGCAGCATCCCTGACTTCCCACATAGAGCAGGAGGAGCAGAACACGGGTCTGAACTCTCCTGCCATGACTTACTCCTTTAATTACTTTAAAAAATTTATTCAATACCCCAGTTACAGGTATGCTCTAGGGCGCTTTATTTACCAACTATCCCCACTACACCACAGAAATTTAACACCACAGAATTCAAGCTTGTATTGAAAAAAGAGAAATACCCACCAACCAATCACCTACCTGCTCCCTGGTGACGTCATACACTGATTACTTTTTACCTCTCTCCCCGCTGCTGAGTTGGTATGCCTCGCCTCTCTCCGGTTTTTATACCGGTCTCACCACGCTGCTCCCGACTGGTCTCGGGCCTCGCTGTGTAGCGAATCCATAGCATAGATGCTTAGAGGGAGACAAAGATGGAGTGAGGTGCCAATACCAAGGGCCCTCCCTGTGCATTGTTAGTTGGTGTTATTGCATAACAGTGATAGCGAGTGTGAGGGGTGCATACTAGAATGGTGAAGTGATTCTGTACATAGAGAGAGAGGGATGGTTAAGGGTGCAAGGGATGTAAGGGTATGTTGAGTTGTGCAGGAGTAGGTTGACAATGCAGAGTGCTGGTGATGAGGAGAGATGGGGAGCAGTTTGAAGGTAAGTGTGATGTTATACTCACTTTTGCTGTGCGTAGCAGATCATTGAACCTTTTCCTGCACTGGACCCAGGTGCGACCACACAAAAACCTGACGCTAACCTCCTCAGCAATTTGCAGCCAGATTCTTTAGTTTGCTGAGGAGGCTTCCTCCGTTCATTTGAGGGGAACAGTACCTCTTGGCGCTCTCTCACTCCGTCCACAAGAGCATGGAGGGAGTTATCATTGAATCTGGGAGATGCCTTGGGTCTTGCAGCAGACATTTTCAGAAGTGGCACACCGAGAAGCAGCAGAATATGATGGATCAAAAACAAGGCTGCATGGGCCCCTTAAATGCAGCTGGCTGAAAGACATCAGCAGAGGCGAGCAGCAGACCCAAACTCACTGATTGGGCCGGGTAGCGCGTACGACGGGCTTAATCAGCTCACTTAAGCAAAAATCTTAATGCCGGGTGGCTGAAAACGGCAGCGGGACCGGAACCCGCCGAACATCAAATCCATCTTCAACCTGCCTCCACTCGGAAAATCGTGACCTTAATCTCTTAACATTTTATTCAGGGACTAGTTTCCAGAATCAGGAACTCTTCCGGGGACATTGTTTGCCAGGGGGCACAGGGCTGAATTTTAGTGTGGAAGGTGGGTTGGGGGCAGCGGGCTCCAAGGCGGTCGGGAAACCCGGGAGAACGGGCTTCCCGCAGGCCTTGCCGACTTTCCCGGCAGGGCCTGATTTGAATGGGAAGTCTCTTTTTCCCACCAGCAGCCAGCCAGATTGAGAGGCTGGCTGGCTCTGGGCGGGTATGCTTGCAACACTAGGCCACAGAGAGGAGGGTGGAAGAGATAGTGTGGGGGTTGTGAAGATTGGGGGGTGGGGGCGGGGGAGTCCGAAGGGGATTGGGAGAAGATTTCAGGGGTGCGGTCTGAAGAGAATCAGGGGCTGGGAGAAGATCCGGGTGGGTCCGAAGAAGATCGGGAGCCAATAGAAGATAAGCAGGGGAACACAAAGATGATCGGGGGTTGGAGGAGCAGCACAGGGACGGTTGGAGGAGAAGGGGAATCGGAGACTTGGGTGGGTGCTGGGGGGGAGGCCTCATGGATATCGGAGGCCTAGGAGGTGGCAGGGGGGTGGGGAGGCCTTGTGGAATGATCGGAAGACTGGGCGGTGGGTTTGGTGGCCGGGGTGGGGCGGGTTCGGAAGCCTGGGGTGGGGGGATCAGAGGCCTGGGGGAGGGGGGGGGTTCGGAGACCTGGGCGGGGGATGCTTTTGAGGGTTATTGTAGGCCTGGGGCGGGGGGGGGTCTCTAATCATGGGGGTTGGGTTAGGCAGAAACCCTGGATCCAGGCACTGACCTCCTGGACGCAGCAGTCTTTGCCTTGCTGTAGCTGTCGGGATTTACGCGGTGTTCAAAACCCGACCAGCTACGGTTAAACACAAAATGGAGGTTAAAGAAGAGGTTTACAGCCTCAAGGTTACCTGAGCCACGAGCGAATTTGGCTAGGACAAATAAAATTAGAGAGTTAAATGCGTGGCTCAAAGACTGGTGTGGGAGAAATGGGTTTTGCTTCCTGGGACACTGGCACCAGTACTGGGGCAGGAGGGAGCTGTTCCGTTGGGACGGGCTTCACTTGGCCAGTGCTGGGACTAGAGTCCTGGCGGATCATATAACTAGGGTTGTAGAGAGGGCTTTAAACTAACTAGTGGGGGGGAGGTTCCTAGAGAGCAAATAATAAAAATGACAACAGAGAAGGTCATAGACTTAGGTAGCAGTGGGGAAATTAAAAACCAGAGCGTGTCAGGAAGGGGCAGAAGGTATGGAGTAAAAGGTAAAGTAATCAAAAGGGCAAAAGCAGGAACTAAGTGTCACAAAACATATTTGAAAGTTCTCTATCTGAATGCACGTAGCATTCGTAACAAAATAGACGAGTTAATGGCACAAATAACTACATATGGGTATTATCTTGTGGCCATTACAGAAACATGGTTGCAGGGTGACAATGCCTGGGAATTAAACATACCAGGTTATTTAACGATCAGGAAGGACAGGCAGGAAGGAAGGGGAGGTGGGGTGGCTATGTTAATAAAGGAAGGAATCACTGTAATACAGAGAAATGATATTGGGTCAAAAGATCAGGATAATGAAACAGTTTGGGTGGAGGTAAGGAATAATAAGGGGAAAAAAACACTAGTGGGCGTAGTCTATAGGCCTCCGAACAGTTGCAACTCTGTTGGATGGAGTATCAATCAGGAAATAGTTGAGGCTTGTAATAAGGGAACACCTATAATTATGGGGGATTTTAACTCTCATATTAATTGGACAAATCAAATTGGGCAGGGCTGCCTTGAGGATGAGTTCATTGAGTGTATTAGGGATGGGTTTCTTGAGCAGTATGTAACTGAACCGACCAGGGGGCAAGCAACCTTAGATCTGGTCCTGTGTAACGAGACAGGATTAATTAAAAATGTCCTAGTAAAGGATCCCCTTGGAATGAGTGACAATAACATGGTTGAATTCCATATTCAATTAGAGGGTGAGAAGGTTGGATCTCAAACAAGCATGCTAAGCTTGAATAAAGGAGACTATGAAGGTATGAGAGCGGAATTGAGTAGAGTGGATTGGGAAAATAGATTAAAGGGTAAGACGATACATGATCAGTGGTGTACATTTAAGGAGTTATTTTACAACTTCCAAAAAATATATATTCCACTGAGAAGAAAAGGGTGTAAAAGAAAAGACAGCCATCCATGGCTAAGTAAAGAAATTAAGGATAGTATTCGACTAAAAACAAGGGCATATAAGGTAGCCAAATCTAGTGGGAGGATAGAGGATTGGGAAAACTTTAAAAGACAGCAAAAAATAACAAAAAGATTGATTAAGAAAGGGAAGATAGATTATGGAAGTAAATGAGCAAAAAATATAAAAACAGATAGTAAGAGTTTTTATAGTTATATAAAAAGAAAAAGGGTGGCTAAAGTAAATGTTGGTCCCTTAGAGGATGAGACCGGGAAATTAATGGTGGGAAATATGGAGATGGCAAAAACACTGAATATTTTGTATCAGTCTTTACAGTAGAGGACACTAAGAATATCCCAACACTGGACAAACAGGGGGCTATAGGGGGGGAGGAGCTAAACACGATCAAAATCACTAAGGAAGTGGTACTCGGTAAAATAATGGGACTCAAGGCGGATAAATCACCTGGACCTGATAGCTTACATCCTAGGGTCTTGAGGGAAGTGGCGGTAGGGATTGTGGATGCATTGGTAATAATTTTCCAAAACTCCCTGGACTCAGCAAAAGTCCCGGCAGACTGGAAAACTGCTAATGTAACACCCTTATTTAAAAAGGGCAGTAGACAGAAGGCTGGAAACTATAGACCGGTTAGCCTAACATCTGTGGTAGGTAAAATTTTGGAGTCCATTATTAAGGAGACAGTAACAGGACATTTGGATAATCATAATTTAATAGGACAAAGTCAGCATGGTTTTATGAAGGGGAAGTCATGTTTGACAAATTTGCTGGAGTTCTTTGAAGAAGTAACATATAGGGTGGATAAAGGGGAACCAGTGGACGTAGTGTATTTAGACTTCCAAAAGGCATTTGACAAGGTGCCACACAAAAGATTATTGCTTAAGATAAAAATCACGGGATTGGGGGTAATATTCTGGCATGGATAGAGGATTGGCTATCTAACAGAAGGCAGAGATTTGGGATAAATGGTTCATTCTCAGACTGGCAATCAGTAACTAGTGGTGTTCCGCAGGGGTCAGTGCTGGGTCCCCAACTCTTTACAATCTATATTAACGATTTGGAGGAGGGGACCGAGTGTAACATATCAAAGTTTGCAGATGATACTAAGATGGGAGGGAAAGTAGTGAGTGAGGAGGACATAAAAAACCTGCAAGGGGACATAGACAGGCTAAGTAAGTGGGCAGAGATTTGGCAGATGGAATACAATACTGGAAAGTGTGAGTTTATGCACTTTGGCAGGAAAAATCGTAGAGCAAGTTATTATCTTAATGGCAAGAAACTGTAAAGTACTGAAGTACAAAGGGATCTGGGGGTCCTGGTGCACAAAACTCAAAAGGTTAGTATGCAGGTGCAGCAAGTGATTAAGAAGGCCAATGGAATGTTGGCTTTCATTGCTAGGGGGATAGAATATAAAAATAGGGAGGTATTGCTTCAGTTGTACAAGGTATTGGTGAGACCGCACCTGGAATACTGCATACAGTTTTGGTGTCCATACGTAAGAAAAGACATACTTGCTCTCGAGTCAGTACAAAGAAGGTTCACTCGGTTAATCCCGGGGATGAGGGGATGGATATGAGGAGAGGTTGAGTAGATTGGGACTCTACTCATTGGAGTTCAGAAGAATGAGAGGCGATCTTATTGAAACATATAAGATTGTGAAGGGGTTGGATCGGGTGGATGCGGGGAGGATGTTCCCGATGATGGGTGAAACTAGAACTAGGGGGCATAGTCTTAGAATAAGGGGCTGCTCTTTCAAAACTGAGATGAGGAGGAACTACTTCACTCAGAGGGTGGTAGGTCCATGGAATATGCTGCCCCAAAAAGCTGTAGAAGCTACATCATTACTTAAATTTAAAACAGAAATAGACAATTTCCCAGAAGTAAAGTGAATTAAGGGTTACGGGGAGCGGGCAGGAATTTGGACATGAGTCTAGGTTCGTATCGGACATGGCCCTGTGGGTAGCGGAGCGGGCCCAGAGGCCGTGTAGCCTGATCCTGCTCCTATTTCGTGTGTCTAATTCTGTTAGATTCAGGAGATGGTTCTGTGATAGTAGATTGGCGGTTAGGATCAGATCAGCCATGATCTTATTGAATGGTGGAGCCGGCTCGAGGGGCTGATTGGCCTACTCCTGCTCCTATTTCTTATGTTCTTATGTTCTCATTATAATATTTAAATAGATGGCCTGCCTCCTGGCAGCGGGTTGGCTGCCCGGCCCATCCCGCCAGCGTCAAAACTGGAAGTGGGTATGTCGGAGGCAGTTTCAGGTTGGAATTCCAATTTTTAACACTACCCCCATGCCCCCAATCCACTCGAATTTTTAGGTTAAAATTCCCCCCCACTGTACCTAATCCGGGGACAGTCCCCGGAAAACTGGGACATATAGTCACCCTACTATAAGTCGTCAGAATATATTTAGTTTCTATTTTATGAGTTTTAATTTAATTATATTAATTAAATATAATAAGAGTAGGAGTAAAGGGTAGCTATTCACAGTGGCAGATGGTGGGTAGTGGTGTTCCACAAGGATCAGTGCTGGGACCACTGCTGTTCAGAATTTACATTAACGATTTCAACTTAGGAATCAATAACACAATTTCTAAATTTGCGGATGACACCAAATTGGGGGGATAGTCAATACTGAGGAAGACTGCAACAAGTTACAGGAGGACATTAATAAACTTGCAGAATGGGCATATAATTGGCAAATGAAGCTCAACAGAGATAAATGTGCGGTATTACATTTTGGTGGGAAAAATAGGGAGGTCACTTATCACTTAGAGGATGCGAGTCTAGGTTGGGTAGAGGAACAAAGGGATCTAGGAGTAAAAATACACAAATCATTAAAAGTTGCGACACAGGTTAGCACGGCCATAAAAAAGCAAACCAAGCACTAGGGTTTATTTCTAGAGGGATAGAATTGAAAAATAGGGAAGTTATGCTAAACCTGTATCGAACCTTGGTTAACCACACTGCGTACAGTTCTGGTCGCCATATTATAAAAAGGATATAGAGGCACTGGAGAGGGTGCAGAGAAGATTTACAAGGATGATACCAGAAATGTAAGGGTATACATATCGGGAAAGGATGAACAGGCTGGGTCGTTCTTGAAAAAAGAAGGCTGAGGGGTGACCTAATAGAGGTCTTTAAAATTATGAAAAATGTTGATAAAATGGATACAGAGAGAATGTTTGCACTTGTGGGGAAGAGCATAACTAGAGGCCATCAATATAAGATAGTCACCAAGAAATTCAATAGGGAATTCAGAAGAAACTTCTTTACCCGAAGAGTGGTGAGAATGTGGAACTCGCTACCACAGAGGGTGATTAAAGCGAATAATATTGATGCATTTAAAGGGAGGTTGGACAAGCATATGAGGGAGAATGGAATAGAGGGTTATGCTGATAGATTTAGATGAAGAAGGATGGGAGGAGGCTCGTGTGGAGCATAAATGCCAGCATGGACTGGTTGGGCTGAATGGTCTGTTTCTGTGCCGTATATCCTATGTAATCCTATGTAATTAATTTTATAAATTTTAATGGTAGATAGCATAACAGGATGCATGAAGCTGCAGGAAGCATAGTTGTCTCATGGAAGTGATCCTGTTGAATGCTGAATTTACATTGCACTGGGGTGTCAATGGCTAACAGTTTCTGTACAGTTTAATCATTGTTCTAGCAGTCATAATTCAGTAAGTGAATGTTAATTAAGTGTTTCAACTTCTGCATACAAGGTCACAGTTCCAGGAGATGGCACCATCTGGGAAAGGGTTCCACAGATAGGTAATGCAATGGGTGAATGATCTCCACTGGCGTTCTGTGCAGACTTTGAACTAATAACGAATGTGGAGGCCTAACAACTCTATTTCTGCCTTAAGTGCAAGCAAATATTTGGGCTGATTCCCCAATCAGGCACTCCCAGTGAAGAGCACCACTTGCAGGGAGCACTGATCAGGAAATCACAGGCCCACGCCCATGGTGCCTAATTTTTCATCCATTTAAATGATTGGATGGAAAATCAGGGGCTTTGGCCCATGAATTCCTGAGCATTGCTCCCTGTGAGTTTCGCAGGGAACACTTGGAACAGGAAATCAAACTTATTGTGCGCTGCTTCAGTCATAATTTTGTAGAGGACTCGTTGCCCAGGCTTATATCTTGTTGTTGAGGCTAGATTCTGGTATTCTCATCATGTTCTGTGGTCTGTACTCATTTGAACTGTATTGAGTCCAGAAGCAAGAATAGGTTTCTCTGCATCTCAACAGAGTTGTAATATTTTAGTACTATTTGTATAAAAGCTTATAGAGCAAGTCTTCGATGATAACAAGTATGGTCAAGCTTCCTTGAGGATTTCCACTCTTCTCCCAACTTTTACAGACATTTTTACCACTTTTTAGCCTCAGTACCTGATCATGTATGATTACCAAATTAAATAGATGAATGTTTGTAACTAAAAAGAGTTTGTAGACTTTAAAGAGCAGGGGTGGATAGACTAAATCCCATTCTTCTCAATAGTTACTGACCTGGTTTTCTCAGCATTGAAAATAACACACTATTTGTTCACCCATCCACTGCCAAATTATATCGCTATCTGCTTGCAGTGATTTGGTTGCCACTTGTCTTTCAGATGGGGAATTAACCACCCTTGAAGGTGGTGTCATCAGCAAAGAGAACATTACTTTTGATGACATCCACCAGACAAGAAACCAAGTGGCATCAAGCACACTTCGCTGAGGGACTCCTGCATAGCTGTTGCAATGAGAAGATTAATACCCCTTTTATCATGATCTGGTGTTTCTTATGTATGAGAAAATTAAATATCCAGGTTAGAAACTCACCACACATACAACAATATGCCATATTCTATGGAAAGCCATAATTAAGCAAAGGCTCAAGAAATGTCAGAACTGCTACTCTAACTTTGTGTTGGGATCTAAAGAATCGATCCACTTCAAGATCATAAAATCAGGGTCACTTCACCTGGTCTGATGCCAAGTTGATGACCAAACAGCAGGTTGTTGCCATTGTGATGTTGCAGCTTCTTAAGTGTCTCGTTTACTGTGACTTGAATGAGCTTTGATATGTTTGGAAGTATGCACAGTGTGGATCAGACTTTGATCGCAACTTCTACAATGGTTCCTCCTTTCCATTTGGTTGGGAAATCATTATCTACGGACATTTAAAATAGACTAGAGAAGGGAGCAGATAATTCGTCATCCAGAGCTGTGAGAAACTGACGTCTTTGCTGTTTGCACCAATAATTTTTCCTGGATTAAAGTTTCTAAATAGATTTTGTACTTTCTTGTGCCTGATCTTTGTTTTAAGTGGGTGAGTGGAAATAATTTGCATTTAAGCCCTTAAGTAGCTGAATTTTAGTCCACATAGATCAGAGGTTCCCAAATGGGGGGCCCTGCCCTCCTAGGGGTGTCACAGCAAGTTTATTAGGAAGGTGCAATCAGGATGGGCTGGCTTAGCCTTGAATAGCCAGAGGAGATGCATTATGAATTTTTTTCAGCGCAGCGTGTGATGTTTGTATCCCCACCAACTTGTAGAGGCCTATCAGAGCTTCTTTTCAACCTTAAAATAAATGCACAATTATTTTGACAATCTCATTGTAACCATAGAGGCCATTGTCCATTTTTCCATATGACTAACGTATGCAGAAAGTTTTAGTAATTTTCTTTGAATCACAGCCAGCCTATCTACATTAAAACCATTAATTAAATTATATAACTAAGCAGTCAAGATAGTACCAGATACATCGTCACTTGGACATCAGTGTCATATTTAAAGCAAGGAGCTACCTTTAAAAACTCCTTGTAATTTTCAGCTGGCAATTTTATTTAGAACGTACTTTTCAAATTTGGATTCTTTGATTTCAAAGGATCTATATGTAAACTAGGCTGCTGTGGTCCACAGATTAAAGCTATAACATAAATGTCATATAGAAAATTATCTACCTTGTTCATTGACCAGAAATTTCTAATTCCATCTATGCTGTTTGAGATTGGCATCTGTGCATCTTTAAGAAACAATTCTTTCGTTTTTAATAAATGTACAAGTCTAATCATTATAATGCATCTTTTTTTAGAAATTGTGTTATTTCTTCATTTACACTAGTAGCACCTATTTCCTGTCTACATGTTCTTTTGTTATCTGTCAGAGGGGTCATGTTATAAAATATTTCTCTCATGGCAAATCAGGATGACCTGTAAAAAAAAAAAAAAAACAGCAAATAGATTTGTTTAAACAAAGATCTCAGTTAAAAATGTTTTTGCCATTCAGTCCTCTCTTTCCTTCTCTATTGTTTTCAAAGCATTTTGTTCTGTCTGTACTTTTTAAACCTGTCAAATAAATTCAGTACAATAAGAGTATTCTATTTGCAAAGTTCCATTAAAATTTTTGGTCTGCAGAATCTTATTTCAATAATTATCCTAGCTAAAAAATCCTTTTCATGACTGTCTGATGTTTTTTTAAATTTAACGGACAACTTAGTATTTATTTTGATTAATTGCTAAGGGGCTGAATGGTGGCCTACAGTATCCAAATAACCAACACTGCTAATTGTACAAATGTCAGCTTATTTATGACTAATAATTTTAAAATTGTTCGAAAACACACAATAGGCACACAAGCAGATAATTTATAAATGACAAAATAGGCTATTTAGGTTAGATTCCCCATTAGTGTGCCACTTCAGAGCCCAGGAAGTCTTGTACTATTTCCTGTGAATGCTAGGAAGCAATTTGTGTATTGAAACAACAACAAATACCTGTGATTGTTTAAAAATCTTATATCTGCAAGGATGCAATTCACTTTGTCATTAAAATAGTAAGTTGTTTTGCCTTTTTTAACTACAATAGTTATGTATTAATATATTAAAATGATTATATAATAAATATCTATCTGGCTATCTTACATTTGGTATTATTTATTAAAAGCTTGGCTCAGTTCGTAGACCTCTTGCCTGAATTCAAGTTCCAGTTTGTGACTTGAGCAGTTTGATCTAGCCTGACACTCCACTGTGTTACTGATATGAAGGTGCAGATTTTCCTCTTGCAGTACCTGGACATTAAGGATCATCTGGGAATGGCACACAGAGGAAAACTGGGTGGGGAGGATTGCGCACACACAATGGAGCCTGCCCAGTTTTCTGTCCACTAAATCAGGCACGCTCCTATATGCACTTGTAATCCTCGCTGCCGTCTATGAATTGCACTCAGGCGATCCTTTACACTCAAGCACAATAAGAGGGAAATGTGCGCTGACTTCTTTTGGATAAGATGTTATGCTGAGGTCCTGTTTACTTGTCCAGGTGGATGTTAAAGGTTCCATGGTGCTATTTTGAAGAGAAGCAGGGAATTATCCTCCTCCAGATTTTCCTCCGCTGTTCATAGAATCATAGAATAGTACAGCACCGAAGGAGACCATTCGGCCCATTGAGTCTGCGCCAGCTCTTTCGAAGAGCAATCCAGTTAGTCGCATTTTACCGCTCTTTCCCCATATCCCTGCAATTTTTTCTCCCTCAAATATTTATCCAATTCCCTTTTGAAGGCTACTATTGAACCTGTATCCACCACCCTATCGGTTCATTTGATTTTGTGGCATCAACTGGATGACGATGCAGCGAAGATTCACCAGACTGATACCTGGGATGGCAGGAATGACGTATGAGGAGAGTGTGGGTCGATTAGGCTTATACTCGCTGGAGTTTAGAAGAATGAGAGGGGATCTCATTGAAACTTATAAAATTCTAACAGGACTAAACAGACTAGATGCAGGAAAAATGTTCCCGATGGCGGGGGAGTCCAGAACCAGGGGTCACAGTCTAAGGATAAGGGGTACGCCATTTAAGACTGAGATGAGGAGGAATTTCTTCACCCAGAGTGGTGAACCTGTGGAATTCTCTACCACAGAAGGTAGTTGAGGCCAATTCATTAAATATATTCAAGAAGGAGTTAGATATATTTCTTAAGGCTAAAGGGACCAAGGGATATGGGGAGAAAGCAGGGACAGGGTACTGAATTTGGATGATCAGCCATGATCTCATTAAATGGTGGAACAGGCTCGAGGGGCTGAATGGCCTACTCCTGCTCCTATCTTCTATGTTTCTATAATACCCTGCCCTGCCCACCCAATTTGCTGCTATCATTTTCACTGGCCAGCAAAACCTGCTGCTCAAAAATGAGGTGGTGACATCATACATCATTTGCACCTCATTTATGCACATTCTTAATAACGCCGGTATACAACTGGTGTTCATGGTTGTTAGGAAATATCTTCAAGGTGGAAGTAAGTTTAAAGAGACTAGGTTGTAGATTTACTGCTAAAACCATAATACTGTGTAATGTTTTGCTGTTGCCATCTACTTTGCCATTAACTGAGGGGCTAAAGTTCCCCTAGCACCCCTTTACAGACAGGTCATAATGGTGTGCCCACTGGGAATTCTCTTCTATCTTTG
This sequence comes from Somniosus microcephalus, assembly GCF_052327205.1. Classification (NCBI taxonomy): domain Eukaryota; kingdom Metazoa; phylum Chordata; class Chondrichthyes; order Squaliformes; family Somniosidae; genus Somniosus; species Somniosus microcephalus. Next base: position 224,675,823 of record NC_140988.1, on the reverse strand, counting down.
CTTCCAAGAAGAATAAAAGAAACAACAGAAGGAATGCAGGATGGTGAGGCTGTATTGCAGGTGCATGGCACCCACCCACTGGTATTCCATACCAGTATATACAGATAGAGCACAGAGGCACTATTGGCAAGGAGTTATGCAGCATCTGTGCTAAGGTGTGGCCAGGCCAGTGAGTGCCAATATGACCCCTTCCCACATGGTAACTCATTGCTGGAAAAGGTTTAACAATGTTAAACCAAAGGTAGGAAGGTAGCAAGGTAGGAGCCGCATTTTCCAAGAATGCATTGTATTAAGCATATCTGGCAAAGAAAGTTGTCACAAAAATATGTCACATGCTGCAAGTAGACCCCAGCCTACCATCTCCAGCATAGGCATGACTCAGCTAATGGCTGTTAAAGTCACTGCTGCCCTTAACCTCTATTCCATGGGTCATTTCAGACTATAGGTGGAGACATCTGTAACAAGCCACTCAGCTATACACAGATGCAGGAAGAAAATCAGAATACTTTGTTCTTCGTCTGTTAATGGGTAAAATACAGAAGATTGGTGGGAGGTGTTCAAAAAAGAAATAATGTGATACAGAACCAGCTTATACCCCTAAGGGGCAAGAGCTTTACTTGCCAAAAAAAAGCCAAGGATAACTAAAGAGGTAAGAGACAACATAAAACAAAAAGAAAAAGCATACAAAATGCAAAAAATAGCACAGATCCTGGTAAATGGGAAACAAGGAGTATGGAGTAGGAATAAACTGGTCATTTTCAGGTTGGCAGGCTGTAACTAGTGGGGTACCGCAAGGATCAGTGCTTGGGCCTCAGCTATTCACAATCTACATCAATGATTTGGATGGGGGGACCAAATGTTATAAATCCAAATTTGCTGATGATACGAAGCTTGGTGGGAATGCAAGTTGTGAGGAAGACACAAGGATTCTTCAAGGGGATATAGTTTGGCTAAGTGAGTGGGCAAGAACATGGCAAATGGAATATAAAGTGGAGAAATGTGAAGTTATCCACTTTGGTAGGAAAAATAATAAAGCAGAGTATTTTTTAAGTGGGGAGAGATTGGGAAATGTTGGTGTTCAGAGGGATCTGGGTGTCCTTGTACAAGAATCACTGAATGTTAACATGCAGGTACAGCAAGCAATCAGTAAAGCAAATGGTATGTTGGCCATTATTACAAGAGGATTTGAGTATAAGAGTAAAGATGTCTTATTGTAATTATATAGGGCCCTGGTGAGACCACACCTGGAGTATTGTGTACAGTTTTGGTCTCCTTACCTAAGGAAGGATATACTTGCCATAGAGGGAGTGCCACAAAGGTGGACCAGACTGGTTCCTGGGATGGGTGGCTTGATCTATGAGGAGAGATTGAGTAGACTAGGCCTATATTCTCTAGCCATGATGTGGAGATGCCGGTGTTGGACTGGGGTGGACAAATGTAGGAAGTCTCACAACACCAGGTTATAGTCCAATAGCTTTATTTGAAATCACAAGCTTTCCGAGCGCTGCTCCTTCATCAGGTGAAGTGAAGAGAAGCATATAGGTACAGCATATATAGTCAGAGAAAACTGCCAGATGATTACAGGTAATCTTTCTAACTGCCCTTTATCACACCTCGGCAGAGAGATAATCACAACAATCAAAGGTATGAATGGTGTCCAAACAGGTCAGTCAGGAAAACATTACATCAAAGAACAATGAGGTGGGGTCACAAGGGGTCAAATGTTGCAGATGCTGGGGTCTGTATGAAAAACAGAAAAAAAAGCTTTGCTGGAAATCACAGCAGGCCCGGCCGCATCTGTGCAGAGAGAACAAGCCAACGACGACTCGAGCCTGGATGACTCTACATCAGATGGGGTTACATGTAGCGTGACATGAACCCAAGATCCCGGTTGAGGCCGTCCTCATGAGTGCGGAACTTGGCTATCAGTTTCTGCTCGACGATTTTGCGTTGTCATGTGTCTCTAAGGCCGCCTTGGAGAATGCTTACCCGAAGATCGGAGGCTGAATGTCCTTGACTGCTGAAGTGTTCCCCGACTGGGAGGGAACACTCCTGCCTGGCGATTGTTGTGCGGTGTCCGTTCATCCGTTGTCGCAGTGTCTGCATGGTCTCGCCGATGTACCATGCTCCGGGGCATCCTTTCCTGCAACGTATGAGGTTTTATTTAAAGCCACCACTTTTTACCACAGAGAGGATGGATCCTCAGAGATGAAGGTTGTCCTCTGCACTCATTACTAATGGTACATGTGCACTTTCCCCAGACCACATTGAACATCAATACAACAAATTCCATTCATCCACTCGTCATCATAGAGCACACCATAGACATATTGAAGGCAGACTTCAAGTGCCAGCTGGGAGTCTCCTGCATTATTGTCCAGTGAGGGTCTCAATGATCATATTGGTGTGGTGCATGCTGCCTTACAAAGATGCCTCCTTATGGAAGCCTTGAATATGATGGCCTCCATCAGGAGCAGTAACATCAGCAAGAGAAACAAGAGCAACAGACTGAAGAAGATGCAGTGGGCAACCTGTTGGATCCGTGGTTCAGTGGATAAATAATCACACGGATGCTGTACATTAACAAATAACAGGTCTTTACTGGAGGAGGGTAATCTCTAGACTGGGGTACAGAGGCATGCGCAAAGCTTATTTACCGGTGTGGTCACTGCCGGTACTACAGTATACAGGAGCTGTAAAAAGTAGTTCTGACTTAAAGGCACATACACTATAATTCCTCCCCTTTTAGATTAATAATAACCCCCTTAATATTCAAATAACAATTACATTTTTACATGTACATTAAATAACAAAAGTCCATTTATAGATTCAGTCTTTGGGGCGGCTTCCTGACCCTTTCGGGAAAGCGCCTTTCCAGAGGTTCTTGTTCTTGGTGCAGAGGCGATTCTGACCCCTTTTCATCGGGTAGTTCATCGGGTTCCACTGCTACTGGGTCTGAAGTAGATGTTACCAGTATGTCGGGTTCATCCCCAGGTACTCGAGACATGGGGTTGACGCGTTCCTGTGACGCTAAGATCTGATCGACGTGACGTCTCACAATGTTCTCCCCGACATCCACTGTGTACATTAATGGCCCCTGCCTTGTACATATCGTTCCGGGTTGCCACTTCTCTGTTCGCTAGTCACGGGCCAAGACTGGTTGCCCTACATTGAAGCTCCTTGTCGGCTTCTCATTGATGTGCTGGAATTGTTTGTCCTCAACATTTCTTCGCACATTTGGTCTGAGCAAGTCCAGATGAGATCTCAACCTTCGGTTAAAGAACATCATGGCCGGGGTCTGGTTGGTAACTGCATGTGTCGCGTTTCGGTAGGCTAATAAGAAATTGTCCATCTTATGCTGTAGTGGAATTTCCTCGTCGCACATGGCCTTTATCGCCTTCTTAAAGGTTTGTACGAACCTCTCAGCCAATCCATTGGTGGCTGGATGATACGGGGCGCATGTATAATGCCTTACCCCATTCCTTTTCATGAATTTTTGGAACTCGTCGGACACAAACTGTGGTCCATTATCAGAGCAGATCTGCTCTGGCAAACCGTTTCTGGCAAATATGGTCCGTAGGACTGCAATCGTTTTCTCTGTAGTGGTTGAAGACATCTTTGTCACCTCAGGCCACTTTGAATGAGCATCCACTGCTATTAAGAACATTAAATCCATGAATGGACCAGCGAAATCAATGTGCACCCGTTGCCATGGCGAGGAGGGCCACTCCCATGGGTGTAGAGGGGCATGTGGTGGTGCATTTTGGACCTTCTGGCATCCTAAGCAGCTCTTAGTTAGGTCTTTGATTTGTTGATCGATTCCCGGCCACCACACATAAGCCCTAGCAAGGCTTTTCATTTTCACTCCCCCCAGATGACCTTCATGTAGCTCATTTAGCACTCTCTCCCTTAACTTGGGTGGAATCACCACTCTGGATCCACACATCACTGTCCCTTGGCATACTGACAGCTGTTCTCTTCTGGATGAGAATGCTGGCAACAGTGAGTCGCCATGTGTTGGCCACTCCCTCATCAATTCATATACCCGTGACAGCGTCGGATCATTGCGGGTCTCCTTCTCTATATCCGCGTTTGTTACTGGCAATCGTTCAATTATCGACGAATAAAATATCTCGATAGGGTCCACTGCTGCTGCTTCCTCCACAGTAGGCAGTGGCAGGCGCGATAGCCCATCAGCGTTCCCATGCTGTTTTGTGCCTTTATATTCTATTTCATATTGATTCGTCCCTAGAAACAGGGACCATCTTTGTAACCGCTGTGCAGTCATTACTGGCACGCCCTTCTTAGGATTAAAGATGGAGACAAGTGGTTGGTCGTCAGTCAGCAAGGTGAACTTCTGCCCATGCAGATAGTGGTTGAATTTTTTTACTCCCCATACTAGGCTGAGGGCCTCCCTGTCAATCTGGGCATAGTTGCGCTCGGCTGAGGTTAGTGACCGAGACGCAAAGGCTACTGGCCTCTCCAACCCGTCTGGGAATTTGTGCGACAGCACCGCTCCAATGCCGTAGGGTGATGCATCTCATGCCAAACGAATTGGTAGTGCTGGGTTGAAATGGGCCAACACCTCTTTTGATGTGATCAATTCTTTACACTTCTGGAAAGCTCATCTACTTTCGTCATCCCACTTCCATGGTACCCCTGTTTGCAGTAGGGTGTTCAGCGGGTGCAATACCGTAGACAAATTTGGTAAGAACTTGTGGTAATAGTTTACCAGCCCGAGGAACGACCTCAGTTGTGACACATTTTCCGGTGCTGGAGCCTTGACTACTGCCTCAATCTTGTCAGGGGACTTATGTAACCCCTCTTCATCGATGACGTGGCCGCAATATGAGATCTGTTTCTGGAAAAACTCGCACTTGTGGCGATTAGCTCGTAGCCCATACTCCTTTAATCTGGTGAGCACCTCCAAGTTAGCGAGGTGATCACCGTCATTTTCGCCCGTGACCAAGATGTCATCCAAATAACACTGGGTCCCTGGAATCCCTTGCAGGACCTGATCCATCGCCCTTTGCCAGATAGCCGGACCTGAGGCTACTCCAAACACCAGCCGGTTGTATTGATAGAGACCTTTATGAGTGTTGATCGTAAGGTAATGTAAGGTAAGGTAATCCCTGGACGGGTACTCAAGGAATGTGCCGATCAGCTGGCTGATGTCTTCACCGCCATCTTCAATCTGTCATTGGCCCAGGCAGTAGTCCCTACATGCTTCAGGACCGCTACCATTATTCCTGTGCCAAAGCAAACGGCTGTGACGTGCCTGAATGACTATCGACCTGTCGCACTCACACCCATCATAATGAAGTGTTTCGAGAGACTGGTCTTAGCCCACATCAAAGCCAGTGTTCCTGCCTCTCTTGACCAACACCAGTTTGCCTATCGTGCAAACAGCTCAACGGAGGATGCAATCACAACTGCTCTACACTCGGCACTGAATCACCTAGATGGTAAGGAGACCTACATCAGAATGCTGTTCATAGACTACAGCTCAGCATTCAACACTATCGTCCCCAACAAGCTGGCCACCAAACTCCAAACTCTTGGCCTGAACACTTCCCTCTGCAACTGGACCCTGGACTTCCTAACAAACAGACCACAGTCTGTCAAATTAGGTAACCACACCTCCCCCCGCCTGACCCTGAACACGGGGGCCCCACAAGGATGTGTGCTGAGCCCCCTCCTCTACTCCCTCTTCACCCACGACTGTGTGGCTGTTAATGGTTCCAACGCCATCATCAAGTTTGCGGATGACACCACGGTAGTAGGCCAGATCACCAACAACGATGAGTCAGCCTACAGGGAGGAGGTCCAGCATCTCGTGAAGTGGTGCGCCGATAACAACCTGGCCCTTAACATCAAGAAAACCAAAGAAATCATTGTGGACTTCAGGAAGTCCAAAGGCGGAAGTCACACCCCCATCCACATCAATGGGGCTGTGGTGGAAAGGGTGGACAGCTTTAAGTTCCTCGGAGTCCACATCACGGAAGACCTCTCCTGGTCCCTCAATACCTCCTCTCTGGTGAAAAAGGCCCAGCAGCGCCTATATTTCCTAAGGAGGCTGAAGGGATGTAACCTGTCACCCCTGATCCTCTCTAACTTTTACCGCTGCACTATAGAGAGCAACCTGACAAACTGTATTACAGTATGGTATGGCAGCTGTAGCTACTATGACGGGAAAGCCCTGCAGCGGGTAGTCAAAACTGCCCAACGCATTACCGGCACCCGGCTACCGACCATAGAGCACATATACCAGAAACGCAGTCTACGGAGGTCACGGTCCATCATCAAAGACCCTACCCACCTGTGGTGATTATTCCTTGATTAGTAAAAGTATTGTGATTCGTTGTTTGTTAACTGCCTTGGGATATGTGTTGTAATCTCATTGGTAGTTGATGATCACATGATGTGTTGTGGCTATCTTAAATTCAGTCCTTTTCTAGATTTAGTTAGGACTGGATGTAGAAAGATATGCTGCTGATTTTAAAGTTAATAAAGCCTAACTTTGGAAGGCAAATCTATTCTTTATTTCAATTTATTAACTTTATGTTAGAATGGAGCGATATCTTCAACCAGAACGATTCAAGGCTGACCCCAATTCTGCTGGAGTGGATGATAAATGGAAACATTGGTATTGTACATTTAAAAACTTGTTGGGCGTGTTGGATCAAGAGGCTTTAAATAAGCTGAATATGCCGATCAACTACATTGACCCGGATGTATATAAATATATTTTGCACTGTAAAACTTATGAAGAGGCTACTTCTACATTGGAAAAGATTTTTGTTAAACCAAAGAATGAGGTATTTGCACGTCATCTTCTATCTGCCCGTAGGCAGCAGGTGGGAGAATCTTTGGATACTTATTTACAAGCACTTCGGTGCCTTAGTGTTGACTAATTATAAGGCTGTGACGGCTGAAGAATATAAGGACGAATCGGTACGGGATGCTTTTATTAATGGATTACTGTCTAGATCAATTCGTCAGCGGTTGTTAGAAAATAAGACTCTGGATCTTAAAAGTGCTTTTGAGCAAGCTTCTACATTGGATATGGCTCAGAGAAGTTCGGATTCTTATGCTCTTTTTAATCGGCCTGCGACTATGGTTTCGGCAGTTTCGGATGAAAAGGAATTATGTGGACTTAATGGGAGTGGTTTACTAGATTTTGAAACAGTTTCTACTTCGGCGGCCGTTGCCTCTAGGATTCAGAAGTGTTATTTTTGTGGGAATATCCGGCACCCTCGTCTGAAGTGTCCTGCTCGGGAGGCTGTGTGTAGTAAATGCGGCAAGAGAGGTCATTATGCACGTGTGTGCAAATCATCAGGTTCAATTACCTTCCCTTCTCCTGGTGTGGGAGGGTCTTCCTCCACTACCTCTTCTGTGACTATTCAGCCTTTAGATAGGGCGTTTATTGCATCAATTTCTGCTGCATTTGCTCATGGCCTAAACAAAGCTATAGTTACGGCTCAAGCTAATGGGTTGGAAGTGAAGGCCCTTATAGATACGGGCAGTACTGAGAGTTTTATAAGTCTTCAGTTTGCGAAGGAGAAGCATTTGAAAATTTTGCCTGTTACGTATCAGGTGTGTATGGCTCAGACGACCCTTACTTCACAAATAGCTGGTTGTTGCTTTGTGAAAATGGTTCTTCCAGGTAATACGTATACTGATATACGCCTATCTGTTTTGCCTAATCTCTGTGCGGATATTTTGATTGGACATGATGTGCTTCAGTTACACGAGTCTCTTCGTCTTTCATTTGGAGGGACTAAGCCTCCTTTATCTATTTGTGGATTAACCTCTTTATCTATTCCTCCATTATCACTTTTTTCCAATTTGATGTCGGATTGTAAGCCAATTGCTACCAAGTCAAGAAGATATAGTAGTCAGGATAGAGAATTTATTAATTCTGAAGTTCAACGTCTCTTATTGGAAGGAATCATTGAACCTAGTTGTTCGCCTTGGCGAGCACAGGTAGTTGTCACGACTAACGAGAGACACAAGAAACGAATGGTGATAGACTATTCCCAAACTATTAATAGGTATACTCAATTAGATGCGTACCCTTTGCCTAAGATTGATGAGCTTATCAATAAAGTATCTCAGTATAAGGTTTTTAGCACTATTGACTTAAAGAGTGCTTATCATCAGATTCCTATTGTTAAGAAGGATCAACCATATACGGCCTTTGAGTCTGGTGGAAAGCTGTATCAGTTTTGCCGAATACCATTTGGTGTTACTAATAGTGTTGCTTGTTTTCAACGGGCAATGGATGCTTTTATAAGTGATAACTCCCTCTCTGACACCTTTTCATACTTAGATGACATCACAGTGTGTGGCAAATCAAGGGTGGAGCATGATTCTAATTTAAAAAGATTCCTTCAAGCTGCGGAAAAAGTTGGTTTAACTTTTAACAAAGAGAAATGTGTCTTTTCGACTACTGAGGTAAATCTATTGGGGTATATTATTTCGGGAAATAAGATTAAACCAGATCCAGAACGTCTGCGACCATTGATCGATTTACCTTGTCCTACTAATTCTAAGGCTTTGCAACGAGTTGTTGGACTGTTTTCTTATTATTCTAATTGGATTGCAAATTTTTCACGGAAGATCCGGCCTCTTATTCGGGTTACGACATATCCTCTATCATGGGAGGCCAGGACATGTTTTGGGAATTTTAAAAAGGATATTTTAGGAGCAGTTGTGCATTCCATTGATGAGCAGGTTCCCTTTGTGATTGAGACGGATGCTTCGGATTTTGCAATTGGGGCTACTTTGAACCAAAATGGAAGACCTGTGGCCTTTTTCTCACGTACTTTGAATAATAGTGAAAAAAGACATTCCTCAATAGAAAAAGAGGCATACGCAATAGTAGAAGCATTGCGTAAATGGAGACATTATTTATCGGGGCGACATTTCACGTTGGTAACTGACCAAAAATCTGTGTCCTTTATGTTTGATGTTAAACATTTTGGAAAGATTAAAAATGATAAAATAATGAGATGGAGGATTGAGTTGGCATGTTACCATTTTGACATAGTTTATCGTCCGGGGAAGGATAATGTTGCTGCTGATGCACTGTCGAGGGCTTATTGTTCGGTGATTCACGGAGATACGCTTATTAATCTTCACAATGCCTTATGTCATCCTGGGGTTACGAGGATGATACACTTTGTACGCAGTAAGAACTTGCCTTTTTCAGTTGAAGACGTCAAGCGGATGACTTCATCATGTTCTATCTGTGCTCGGTGTAAACCGAATTTCTTTAAGCCTCAACGAGCTCATCTTATAAAGGCTACTTCTCCTTTTGAACGTTTGAGCATTGATTTTAAGGGGCCTCTTCCTTCAACTACTCAAAACCGATATATATTTACTGTTGTGGAAGAGTTTTCAAGGTTCCCTTTTGCTTTTCCTTGTGCAGATGTATCAGCTGCTACAGTTATTAAATGTTTGACTCAACTTTTTGTCATCTTTGGGATGCCTGCGTATATCCATTCGGATCAGGGAAGTTCTTTTATGTCTTCCCAGTTGAAGGAATACCTTCAGAGTCGGGGAATTTCTACTAGTCAAACTACCCCGTATAATCCCCAGGGTAGTGGACAGTGCGAACGATACAATGGGGTGATCTGGAAGGCAGTTATGTTGGCGTTGACATCCCGGAACCTTAAGAATACACAGTGGGAAATGGTACTGCCTGATGCCCTGCATTCCATTAGATCATTGCTTTCAACGGCTACTAATGTGACCCCCCATGAAAGGCTCTTTAACTATCCGCGGAGATCTACTACGGGATATTCGGTACCTTCATGGCTTACTATGCAGGGACCTGTGTTGCTTCGACGCCATGTTAGATTGTCAAAATATGACCCCTTGGTGGAGGAGGTGGAGCTGTTGGAGGCAAATTCCCAATATGCTCATTTTCGATTCCAAGATGGGAAAGAAAGCACTGTTTCAATTAAAGACTTGGCTCCTTGTGGGGGCCAGCCCTCTTCTGAGGATAATAATAATGGTCATGATTCAGATAATGTGGATGCTGTTACAGATACTACGAATATTTCCAATCCGATTGCAGATAATCATACTTCTATTAATCAGCCTTTGATAGATGTTTATGATCGTCCCAGTGCATCTTCTGATGGGATTTCTAATCCGGAAACCGTTGAGAATCGGGATATGGATAGCCTTCCTGTTGAAGATACTTCTGTGCCTTCTGGCGTGGGAGGGCAAGGAATTTCACCAAGGTTAAGAAGGTCGACACGAACAAGATATCCGGTCGACCGATTGAAAATGGACTTTTAAATTGATAGTAATGTTTTAAAAATTGTTGAAATATTATAGTATATTGTTTTAGTTGAGAGATACTTAATACTTATGCGTAATGTTATTATTTGTTGTTGTTCATTTAGTATTGTGTTATGTAAATAGTTTTATTCTCGTGCATAGTTTAGTTGTAAATAATTAATTGTAAATTGTAAAAGTTATTAGGTTAGAGTATATTTTAAAGGAGGGGTGAATGTGGTGATTATTCCTTGATTAGTAAAAGTATTGTGATTCGTTGTTTGTTAACTGCCTTGGGATATGTGTTGTAATCTCATTGGTAGTTGATGATCACATGATGTGTTGTGGCTATCTTTAAATTCAGTCCTTTTCTAGATTTAGTTGGGACTGGATGTAGAAAGATATGCTGCCGATTTTAAAGTTAATAAAGCCTAACTTTGGAAGGCAAATCTATTCTTTATTTCACCACCCCAGCCACAGTCTGTTCGCCCTCCTGCCATCTGGGAGACGCTACAGATGCATTCGCACCCGTACGACCAGATTTAGGAACAACTTCTTTCCCAGGGCTGTCATCCTACTGAACTCCACAAATAAACTCTAAAGCCTGCACATCTGCCAATGCACTTTATTATGGTTATGTTTATGTTAATATACTACAAGCCCAATGTATGTTGAATGTTTAAATGTCTTAATCCAAATGTACACTCTCGGGAGCCGCAAGCCTACATTTCGTTGTACTGCACTTGTGCACTAACAATGACAATAAAAGTTGATTTGATTTGATTTCATTTGAAAGCTTCTTCTACCTCCATTTGCAAGTACGCCTGGGCTAGATCAATTTTGGTGAAGCGTTTACCACTAGATAGCAAGGCGAACATATCCTCAATACGTGGAAGTGGATATTGCACCGTGTGAAGGACTGGGTTCACTGTCACCTTAAAATCCCCACAGATGCGGACCTTCTTTGGTTCCCTAGGCGTATTACTCAACGACCTCTTCATTACAGGAATGATGGGTGTAGCCCACTCGCTCCAGTCCACTTTGGACAGTACTCCTGAACGTTCCAACCCTTCCAGCTCTGCTTCAACAGCTGGTCTGATCGCATAAGGCACTGGTCTGGCCTTCAGAAACTTTGGGCTTGCATTTTCCTCTATTTTAATTGTTGCTGTTATTCCTTTGTGTTCCTAGTCCCTCCTGGAACACTTATTTTGTGTCAGTTAGCATTTTTGACAGTCGTCCAGGTGTGACGTCGTCATCCTTTTTGGCCTCAACCTTCAGTGCCTGTATGGAATGCCAATCTAATTGTATCTTCCAGATCCATTCATGTCCTAGCAGTGGTGGTCCTCCATTTGGCAATACATATATATCCATTTTAGATATTTCCTGGCCTTTATATGTCACTTTCACCCTTAATTTTCCTTTGGGGTAGACTTTTTGCCCCGTATACGTCTTCAAGACAATCTCTGTAGCTTTCAAGGGTATGTGTGAAAATAGCCGCTTGTAGTCTCTTTGCTTTATGACTGTTAGAGCTGACGCTGTGTCCAATTCCATTTCCACTTGAATTCCGTCTATCTTGAGTGTAACCCAGATAGTCTGGTGATCCTCCATTTCGGTTATATTATGTAGTTTCAGACAACCCAGCTCCTTGCTTCCGGAGTCTGTGTCACTTTTCTGTTCATCTGAACCACTGTCCATCACCTGGTGTACCTTTTTGTACTTCTCCTGTGGAGATTTCTTACTGTTGGTTTTCTTCCCAGACCTGCAGACTCTTGCTATGCATCCTGTTTTCCCACTGTCTGCACACTTGGTCCTTGAACCAACAATCTTTCTGGTCACGTGTTGTTCTGCCGCAGCGATAGCACTTCCCTGTTCCATAGGTCATTTAGTTGGTGCCATATTCTTGCGGTCTCCGTTGTATCTCTGCAGCGCCCCTTGCGGCTGCTTCGTGTGACACTGCCATACTGAAAGCTTTGTCCAGCGTAAGGTCCTTTTCTGATAGAAGCCGTTCCTGGGTTCCTTCACTTTGTAGCCCATACACAAACTTGTCCCTTAACGTGTCTGCTAGTCCCGCTCCAAACTGGCAGTATTTCGATAGCTTGTGCAGTTCCGTTAGGTACTCAGCATTGCTTTCGTCTTTGTGTTGGTTCCTTTTATGGAACTTAAATCGTTCTGCTATCAGCAGCGGTGTGGGGTTTAAGTGGTCCTGTAGGATTTCTACTATGCTTTCAAAATTCTTGTTTACCGGCTTCTCTGGGGTTATTAGATTTCGCAGTAACCCATAAGTTTTTGCACCCATGGAATTTAACAGAACCAGTGCTTTATTAGCATCTGGCACTTCATTCGCCCTGCAGTACAGCTCAATACGTTCCACATATGTCGCCCAATCTTTGACTTCATTGTCGAACGTAGAGATACTGCCACTCTTCGGCATCCTTGGTTGTGCGTTAACTATCACCAATGGCGCCTCCCGCGCTTCCCCTTCTTCTCCGCCAGCACAAAATGGCGTCTCCCGCGCTTTCCTTCCTTCCCGCGCTCGCCCTTCTTCTCCGCTGCGGCTTCTCAAAATGGCGTCTCCCGCACTCTTCCTTCTTCTCTGCGGCTCAATGGCGTCTCCCACGCTCTCCCTGCTTCTCCGCGGCTCAATGGCGCCTCCCGCGCTCTTCCTTCTCCGCGGCTCAATGGCATCTCCCCTTGCTTCGCCCCGCGGACCCTGATCAGCCCGTGATCCCTGGCTGTGCTCTGCGCGTTCTTCTTTTGATATTTTTCGACGCCGCTCGGTCTAGAACCTGGCTGTTTCTTACCCTCCGGTTGCTTTATTTTTCCTCGACGCAGCTCGGTGTTCAACCCCCGGCTGCGCCCTGCGCTCTTCACCCTCTGTCTTACCCCATCGACACTGCTCGGCTCTCTCTCTGCCGTCGGTCGGCTCCAGCCGCCGCTGCTCGGAAAGGGTCTGCTCCGGACCTGTCGTCGGTCTCTTACTGCTCGTTGTGGCTGGGGAACCAAGCCCGGCTCTCCACAGCCTCCCCAGCGAAGTTGGATCTCTGCCTGACTGCTGGGCGGTTGCTCGTGGTCGACGCCAGTGTTCCTGGCCTCAACTTTTTTTTTTTCTTTTATGTTGCAGGTAGATTCGAATCGACACTCGTCGCCGCTGTTGGATCCGTGGTTCAGTGGATAATAATCACACGGATGCTGTACATTAACAAATAACAGGTCTTTACTGGAGGAGGGTAATCTCTAGACTGGGGTACAGAGGCATGCGCAAAGCTTATATACCGGTGTGGTCACTGCTGGTACTACAGTATACAGGAGCTGTAAAAAGTAGTTCTGACTTAAAGGCACATACACTACACAACCCATTTCCAGCTGCAAGATACATTAGCGGCACTCTGATATGGTAAACCTTTTGACTACCACTGCATGAATTGTCCTATCTCCATTTCCCTCTTCTCATTATAAGTATGCCATCATTTCCAGACTCTTCTCTGTGTACATTAACTCACACAGCTCCTATTCATGCCAGCTAATCCAAACCACTTCCAGGCCTTGCCAAAAACAATGCCTGCATGCACAACACCTTAAGTGCAACAACAACTTTAATAAAAATGTATACTTTGTATTTGCCTAATGCTTCTTACCACCGTTATCCACTGCCAACCCCACCACCACCACCACACCCCCCCCCCCCCGTACCAGTATATGACATGTGACCTCTTTAACCTAGCCTCATGCTTCTACTGAGTGGCAGGAGGGTGTAAGATGGCTGACATTTCTCTGGGAGTCTCTTGGGACAGTTTGTTGCTCTGTAAGCATCTATTGTTTTTTTTGTTGTTTTTTTTATACACAGGGCCCATGAGACCTGGATTCCCCAGATTTTTCATCAAGATGTGACATATCCTGACCCTTCAGTCAGCAACTTAGTTCTCCTTATGTTCCACCACCAGTTGCTCCTACTTACTCATGCTCTGTGTATCACCCAGTTGACTCCCCTCTTGTCTACTAATTCCTCTGGTGTGAATATTTCTGATTTGGTGGTTGGGAAGCATGGAGGGAGTGAAGGTGAGTACCATGAAGTGTTGGCAGAGCCAGATGGAGTGGGGCCTGGTTCTTCCTCCTTTTCTGTCACATCCAGAGAAGGAAAAGAGGAACAGAGATTTGAACTGGTTGCGAGGAGCAGAGTTCATGTGTGACTTTCAGTACAAGGAGTGAGATAAGGGTTTCATGATTATAGTTCACTGACAGATCACAGGGGAAGGGGTACAGTACAATACGAAGGAAGAGAAGTAGAATGTCATCACGTACCCACAGCTGGAAACTTCCCAACTACTTCCCTCTCAAACACATTGTATAGTGTTCCTCTGCGAGATTTGCAGAGCTTCATCCTTGCAGAGGGTGAGATGGCAGAGCTTTAGGCGTCCTCCACCCGCCACTGCTGTCTCTGTGCTGATATGGACTGTTCTCCTTTAAGAAGAATGCAAAATGTGAGAATTAACTTTGGTTATTATGAAATGCAATAAAAGCCAACTGTCAGCATGTATCCTGTAATGTGTGTACTGACAGGAGCAGGCACCAAGCAATTACATTCCATCTGAGGCTTTTTGTCAGGTCATTACATGTAAGACTGTGAGTGAATTAAGAGTTCCAGGTTAAAGCTGGGAGTGTAAAGGCACTGTACCTCCTTCTGAATGTTAATGGTGAGCAATTCAAGGGCCTAGAAATTTGAGACTGCTGGAATTCTGGTGGTAGCACCATGGGCCGCAGTTAACGGCTGCCAAAATTAATGGCACTGGCAGTGCCGGTAATTTGGTGCTGCTTCCTAATTAACATTAGCGCAGCACTTAACTCATTGTACAAGGCCGGTTCCCCTGGTGTTAGTCCCAGCAAGAGGTCCAATGTAGCGTGGCCATAATGTCATTGCAGCAAGAACAGCCTTTTCCTAAAGCAAGGCTGCCATTTTAAAGGGGAACTGCCTTCTAAAAATGAAAAAAAAAAATCATTTAAAAATAGGCAGTTTTTAGCCCTTACAGCTCAACTGCCATCTGAAAAAAATTAACATTAAAAAGAATTCCTAACTGTGAGTCTTCAGCTCTTAAAGCCGAATTCTCTTCTGCACCTAAAAAAATGGGGAAAGTGCTTCAGCACTAACACAAATGGCACAGCAAGCCAGGGATGGGCACCCAGGGTCTCACACTCAGCACTCCAACTTTGTGCAGGGGGGGTCAACACTGCAAGACAGGTCCTCTACCCACAGGGGCCAGGAGGCACTCCAGAAAGAAGGATATGGGACCAGATCACTGAGGCCGTTACTGCCAGCAGTGTCACGCCCACGACCTGGCTCCAGTGCCCAAAGAAGCTTCATGACCTCAGGCCAGTGGTCAAGTCCGGTGAATGCATCTTCAAAAGCCTTCTCCTACCAACTGCACCATTAGCCTTGCACACTGCTTAATTCATGATTCCCCCGCCACCCCCACTCCAGTCACTCACCTACCAACAATCTGTACCAAACACGAGGCATACCTCCCATTCCTAATTTCACCTCACCCCCTTGGAGGAGAAGTGCTGGCCATTCTTGGCAGGTGTAAGAAATCACACTACACCAGGTTATAGTCCAACAGTTTTATTTGAAATCACAAGCTTTCGGAGCGCTGCTCCTTCGTCAGGTGAAGTGGAGAGATGCATAAAAACACAGCTTATATAGTTAGAGAATAATGTCAGATGTTTACAGGTAATCTTTCTAACTGCCATTTATCACACCTCGGCAGAGAGATAATCACAGCAATCCAAGGTGTAAATGGTGTCCAAACAGGTCAGTCAGGAAAACATTACATCAAAGAATAATGAGGTGGGGTCACAAGGGGTCAAATGTTGCAGATGGTGGGGTCTGTATGAAAAACAAAAAAGACAGACAAAAAACATTTTTTTTGCTGGAAATTACCTCGTAAGAACGGGATATGACGCTCGACTCGTCGATCGACAGTTCCGACGGGCCACAGCGAAAAATCGCATAGACTTCCTCAGAAGACAAACACGGGACACAACCAACAGAGTACCCTTCGTCGTCCAGTACTTCCCCGGAGCAGAGAAACTACGCCATGTTCTTCACAGTTTACAGTTGGTGAATCAGTCAATCGGAACGTTAACAGTTCTAAAAAGAGAAAAAATACTATCTTATTATTAACAGAGAATCTTACTTTTAAATTTTAACTTCACTACAGTATTACAGTTCTTAAAGTTTTCTAAACAGGATATCCATCAATATCAAATATCTTTGATCCCCGAGGCACAAAGTGTTGGAGACCACAGAGCCACCTCTGTAGCCGAGAATCGCCTTGCCCGATTAAAGCGAGTCTGATATCCCATTTGAGGATTCAATATTTATACCCTTTTCCAGTTGTATTTCCTTTAAGGTTTTCTGCTGATGCAAGTTAATTATCCCGATTCATATTTCTGCTGACCTCTGTAATTCTTGCTGCTATATCAACTTGTAATATTCCAAAATCTTGTCTCATCTCCAGGTGTTCTGGGTTGACCATATAAAAATGGTGTGAAGGGCAGATGTTCCTTATTTTATATGCCATTTTTACGAAGTTTAAATTAGAACACCTTATCCAGGATGAACCATTGTTTTTGTTCCCAAAGGTCAGCCTTTCAGAGCCATGCACCTTCTTTTTCAATAAGCTTATCTATTCAGGGTCAACAACTGTCTTATCTCAATAGTTGGAATTCTTTCATAGCTATTTCATAGTTAGGTTTCTAAATTTCTAAACCCAGTTTGTCATGTTTTATTAAGGCCAGAATTCTTTCATAAGATAGTGTATTTTTCTGAGTAGGTTATATGGCTTATTCCTTCACACACACACCCCGGGATTTGAGATAGCCATGTTGTGCACAGAGCAGCAGGTGTCATTTCTTTGCTATGTAGCATAACCTCTTATAAAGAAACAGGCTGGAATTTTTCTGCTGCCGAGTATGTGGGCTTGGGGGCCAGTCAGCAGTAAAAATTCACCAAAATTGCCAGTGTGTCGGGACCCCGCCAACCTTCGCATTTAACTCAGGCGCGTTTCCCAGCACGCCACAGACCCGATCAGCAGAGGTGGACAACCTCATTCAAGTAATTAACTGCTTGTTGAGAGACCCTTACGAGGGTTTTTAACACCAGCTTTTGGCTTTAACTTCAGGAGCACAGGTATCGCTTACCTCGGGAACCTCGCCTGTGAAGTTGAGGCAGTAGCTCAGTGGCCATTGTGCGAGTGCATTAATTGAGAGCTGGGAAAAACACATAAATACCCCAACATTAAACCTGGTTACTTTGCTAATGGAAAGGCTCTTGCTGACTCCATTTTGTGTAGAGATTTGGCTGTCAGGAGTTTGCAGGTCATTTCTGCAACCTCAGAAACCAGTCTCACCACATTGCTAGTCACTATCACAACATTCAGGGATTGGCCCTCTGATCTCCACTTTACCTTACATCTGTTACATCAGCATAGTGCCGCTTATGCTCTCTCACCTTGGACCTCAGAATCAGACCAAGATGAGTCCCAGCACCAACAACACCAGCAGCAGCAGCAACCACAACAGCAGCCTTCTCCTCTACGATCTGGTTCACAGCAGAGAGGGGGTCAGCACAGGGCTGCACCGCGCTGGAGGTGATACCCCCAACACAGGGTATACAGGCAGAGGATGAGCTTCCTGGTCAAGACTGAGCAGCCACTTCCAAGGTAGCAGACATTTGTGGCATCTCGCAGTCCGCTGCCCACAGATGCATCACCCGGGTGATCGATGCCATGTTTGACAAGTTAGACAAATATGTCCACTTTGCCACTGATGAAGCCAGTGTTACTGAGCGGGCGCTCAGCTTTGCGGCTCTGGCTGGCTTCCCACATGTGCAGGGCGTCATCGACTGCACACATGTGGCCATCAAGGCACTCCCTCATCACACAGGAGTGTTTGTGAACCACCAGGGCTTCCACTCCCTCAAAGTGCAGCTCCTCTGCAACCATAAAAAGATAATCATGCATGCGTGCACCAAATTCCCTGGCAGCGGTCATGACTCTTTTATGCTGCGCCAGTCCAGCCTCCCTCAGCTCTTTGTACCTCCAAACAAACTTACCGGCTGACTACCTGGATAGAAGGGCTATCAACTGAAGACGTGGCTCATGACACCATTGAGGAGGCCGAGGAGCATTATAATGAGAGCCACCTGTCCACCAGATGTGTCATAGAGTAAACAATAGGCATGCTGAAGATGCGCTTCAGATGCCTTGACAGATCTGGAGGAGCCCTTCAGTACGCACCAGCCAGGGTCTCGAGAATCATCGTCGTTTGCTGCACACTGCACAACATAGTGCAGCGGCGAGGATTGGAACTGCAGGAGGAGCAAGGCACAGAGCGCACAGCCTCTTCAGAGGCGCAGGTGGAGGAGGAGGAGCAGGTGGAAGACAAGGAGGAGGAGGAACCTGAGGTGGAGATGGCTTCAGCAGTGGTGCACATTGCTGCCAGGGAGGCACGGGATGGCCTCATCATGGCTAGATTCACTGAACTTGCTCCAGTGCACCCATATGGCTGCCACATGCTGTATTAAATTTTCCCCCACAACAACACCATAAAGCACCTCTACAATGACCAAGCCATTCCTCTCACCTAATCCTCCATTGCTCGAGGTTAAGTAATGTCTCACCATTCACTCCAAGTGACAAAGCCACTTCCAAGGTAGCAGGCAAAAATGGACAAGACCAGAAAGTGGAGCAAATAAATACATTAATCTATGACATAAAAATAACTGAAACTTAACACTAACATTTGTTCATATGCCCATGTGCATACCCTTGTGCAGCTACACTTGTGTGTGTTTTCTTTTCCGAGTGCTTCTATGAGGTGCAACCCCTGTGGCTTCAGCAGAGGTAGAGGGAGGCTGCTCACTTTCCTGCTGCGACTGATTAGACACTTTTGCAGACGTCCTCTGGGGTTTTGAGCCTGCGATGGCCTCTCCAAAGTCTGCTCCTCCTGTAACTGTACAGGGGCAGACTCGGCCATCGGGATCCGAGGAAGCATGTGGGGCTCTGACTGAGGGGGAGGTAACGGGGGAGAAGTGGGAGTGCTTTGTGACGAGCCCCCACTTCCATGGCCCTCTCACCATCATCCCTCTTATGGACCACCCACACGTCCCTGCCAGCAAGGAGCTGGAGAGCATCTTGCTGCACAGCAGTGGGGAGATGAACGCCCAAGTCTACATTTATATCCCTCCTAGAGATGAGGGCCTAGAAATTCAGTTGCGTTCGCCAGCCGTTAGCGCCATAAGAGGGGTAGATTTTGAGCGCTAAGCACTTAGCGCCCGGGCGCAGACCGATCTGCGCCTACGCCCAACTTCAGTTGACATTTAGCGCCGGCGCAAAGTGTTTGCGCGCGCTCAGCTGCGCGCGCAGCTTATGACGTCATTTCGTCGTGCTACGCCGTTTGTGCGCCCCAAACCGGAACTTCAGTGGCGCCCGCCCAATGTGGGCGTGGCGCTGTTAAGAACTGTGAAGTGGAACGCAGCAGAGGCCCTGCGGGCCTCGGGGAGCGCTAATTAAAGGGCACTTAGACTGAACTATAAAGGGCAGCCATTTTGCTGCAATGACTTTAGTGCTACGGATTTCTGGACAGAGACCAAGGAAGAGGCCTTACTGAATTGGGCCAACATAGGAGAGGTATTTTTGGCTTCTGGCCAGAGCTTGCAAATTTGTCTCATTGTGATTTCACTGTTTGCAAGTATATTATGGGGGCTGCATGGGGTTCCAACCCTCAGTTCCAGCATTATGTGCGAAGGGCTCGCAGACGCTGTGTGAGAGGGGCAGCCATGCCTAGACGCAGAGGGGCCATCAGGCGTCGGCAACGTAGGCCTTACCCACTCAGGGAATACTGCCAGCAGGTGTCCTATCTCACCATGACTGCCGCGCATTGTGTTAAGAGGCTGCGCTTCAGAAGGGAGGTGGTTGCAGAGATCTGCCAGCTGCTTCACAGAGATCTGCGTCCACAGCTGATGTGCAGGACGTCTCTGTCGGTGGAAGTGAAGGTCATGGTGGCTCTGAACTTTTATGCAAGCGGCTCCTTCCAAGCCGCTGCTGGGGACATAGCGAACATCTCCCAGTTCGCCGTGCATCGCTGCATCCGGCAGGTCACCGATGCCCTTTTCACAAGGAGACACCAATTCATCTCCTTCCCCATGACCCTAGAGAGGCAGGAGCAGCGTGCAGTCGGATTTGCGAGGATCGCCGACTTCCCCATGGTGCAGGGCGCCATTGACTGCACGCATGTGGCCATGCGGGCACCTATCAACAATGCCGAGGATTACCGCAACCGGAAGGGCTACCATTCCCTCAATGTACAGCTGGTGTGTGACCACAGGCAGCGCATCCTAGCTGTCAATGCCCGCTTTCCAGGAAGCAGCCACGATGCATTTATCCTGCGCCAGACTACTGTGGATGACATGTTCCAGGCACAGCCTCCCCCAAGAGGATGGCTTACCGGGGACAAAGGCTATCCTTTGTGTACATGGCTCATGACCCCGCTCCGCGCGCCCAGGACCCCTGCTGAGGAGGCATACAACGAAAGCCATCAAGTCACAAGGAACATCATAGAGCAAACGATTGGCGTCCTCAAGCAACGGTTCCGCTGCCTGGATCGTTCTGGCGGATCTCTACAGTATTCGCCGGATAGAGTCTCCCAGTTCGTCGTCGTTTGCTGCATGCTGCACAACCTGGCTATCCGCAGGACTCAGGCACTGCCACCTCACGTTGGACCACCACCTCAGGATGACGAGCAGGAGGACCATGAGGAGGAGGAGGAGGAGGAGGAGGAGTACCAGCCCAGGAGGGAGCCACAAGGTCCAAGGGCCGTCCGTCGGCAGCTTATTGAACGACACTTCTAGGCCCCGTCAGGGAATGGCTTGTGGCAATGAACGCACCTGAATGCAGCCGCTCCGCAAGCCCTCAGCCGGTTAACACAACAACCGCTTGAAGCATCACACATGGACAAGCTGAATAAATAAAAAGCTTTATTTAACAAACTCGGGGCCCTTCCCACATGAAACCCAAAAACAGACAAGACCCCCAAAAAACAGTCAAAAACATATCTCACTCCCACAACCTGGGGAGGAATAACAAAACTTGTCCATCCAAATGGCCTTCATCCTCGGCCTTACTAAGACAAACCCCCCCATACAGAACACAAACACCCCCATATAAAAAAACATTTGCCTTCATCTTCGGCCTTACCAAAATAAACCCCCCCCAATATTGAACACAAACACCCACATATAAAAAAACATTTGGCAACACACTCTACTTTGTGTGCCGAGAGGGCGAGTCCTTGTCCAGGCTTTTCCGGCCCCTGGCCGACCTGCTGCTCCGCCTCAACCTGGGCCCTGTGGGTGTTGCAAGGCTGGGGGAAGGCTCCTGAGGGGCACAATGCGTGACGGCAGATGCCCTTGGGGGTCGGCCTAGACGAGCTCCAGCCCTGGAGGGGCCGGCTGCTGACTGCTGCAGCTGTGGCTGGGCAGCATCAGTCTCTCCAGCAGCTCGTCGCAGCTTTGCTGGGGGAGTGGCAGTGGCGGCTGCAGCAATGGGGGCAAGCTGGCTGATGCCAGGCGCTCGCTGGTCGCCAGAGACACTGGCAGTCGGCCGGGCTGGCACTGCAGCAAGCGCAGCAATCTGGCGAAGCCCAGACCGCTGTGCTGCAGCAGCGCGGCGGGTGCACTGGCGATGCGTGCGTGACACAGCGAGTGTGGCAGCAGTGAGTGCCCGTACTGCCCTGGTCTGTGCCCGCATCAGACCAGCCAGTGACTGCACAGCACCACTCATCAACTCTGCACTCGCTGCCTGTGCTGCCCTGAAATCGGCCCGACTCGCGTCCTGTGATGCCCTGAATTCTTCGTGACCCCTGGCCTGTGCTGCCCCGAATTGTTCATGACCCCTGGCCTGTGCTGCCGCGAGTTCTTCTAAACCCCTGGCCTGTGAGGCCCCGAAATCGGCCACACTATGAGCCAGGGACTCAATGGCCTCAGGCAACCGTCCCACAACCCCCATGAACTCGGTGTGCCAACGATCCGAGTCCGCGGACATTTGATCAAGGAGGCGCACCTCCTGGGCGAGGACCGTCTCCGGACTGGAGGCCGGACTCTCCCTCTGGGGAGAAGGCCGCCGAGCTGCCCGACCCTTCCCGCGTGGCTGGACGCCACTGGGCCCAGCAACTGCACTCCCCTGCAACACTTCCCCCCTCTGGGGAGAAGGCCGCCGAGCTGGCCGACCCTTCCCGCGTGGCAGGATGCCACTGGGCACAGGAGCTACACCCCCCTGCAACACTTCCCCCTGGCTCTCCTCCAGGCAAGACGTGTCCCCTCCATTGCCATCCCCTGGCGCGGATGAGGGTTCCCCCGATGTGCCGCCTTCCTCTTGCTCCTCGTCGTCCTCCTCTTCCGAGGGACTGACACTTGCAGCCTCAGGGACCTCCTCCTCACCAGCTGAAAGCAGGAAGGCACAAGAGTAGCTTTAGAGTGAGGACAGGGCGTCAGCGAGGGAGGCATGAGTGGTGGCATTATGCGCATTGGTTGGACAGTGGCAAAGGATGTAGATCTGAAGCGCAAGGGGAATGAGAGAGGTCCAAACGCTCATGTCCTTACCATTGGGGCCCAGCACAGGGTCGGCATCTCCAATTGCAACGGGGCCAATCACCCGGGCACCCATGAGTCGACCCACGCGCTCCTCCAGGTCACTGAGCTCCTGTAACTGGGCACGGCCTCCCCCGGTGACAGTCCAGCTCTTCAGATTCTGGGCCAGCTTGGCCTGCAAGAGAAAGGATGGCCTCTAAGTACAGTGTGGTGCCCTGTTGTGTGCACTGCCTCCCATGGTCGAATAGCTTGGCCAGTGTGTAAAGTGCACATAGTGCTATTGATGTTCATGCCAGTGCCATAGCTGCTGGAGGAGGGCTGGCCATTAGGCCTTTGAGGTCCCTTTGCCCATAATGTGAGGTGCACATGCAAGGATGAGGAGGACAATGGAAAGGGTACTCACCCTGACCAAGCGAGTGAGGTCGTTAAACTTTTTCCGGCATTGGTCACCAGTCCTGGGGACATCGCTGTTGGCTGTGACCCTCTGGGCGATTTCCCTCCAGGCTCTCCTGTACAGCCTCTTGGGAGGCTTCTTGCCACTGTCCGGGCACAAGATATCTCTTCTCTTCTCCAAACCCCTAAGCAGCACCTTCAAATCATGGGCAGAGAAGCACTGCGCTCGCTCACGGGCCCTCTGCGTCGTTGCTGGCGCTATTTCTCTCCAGCAGCAGTGTTTAGGCCTAGCTGGAGGGCTGCAGTATCCAGGGCGTGGCAGCAGACCAAGTCGACCCTTCCCCCTTTAAGAGCTGGCTGGCGCCAGGGTGTCTGCTGTCAATCAAAACATGACCGCACCTGCGCTGCGCCCGGCCTCGGCGGTATCAGTCTGCACCGCCGGCTTAGCGCCTAAAGATAGGGGTGCAACGCCAGTTTTAGCGCTCGAGCAAACTCCTTGGCCAAAGCTACTGAATATCGGCGAAGTGGCCTCCCCTTTCCGGCGGGCGCAAACTTTAGCGCCCGCCCGACTTTACCGCCCCAAAAGTGGCTATACTGAATTTCTAGGCCGAGGTCTATGATCGTCGGCCATCTGTTTTCCACAGCTAGCATGTTCTCGTGTGACTGATGCATTTGCTGCTCCATGCAAGTGGCCATCCTTTCCATGGAACAGCAAATTGTCACCATTGCCTGTGACATGGCAGTGCTCATGTTGCATAGAAACATAGAAGATAGGAGCAGGAGTAGGCCATTCGGCCCCTCGAGCCTGATCTGCCATTTAATGAGATCATGGCTGATCATCCAAATTCAGTACCCTGTCCCTGTTTTCTCCCCATATTCCTTGATCCCTTTAGCCTCAAGAAATATATCCAACTCCTTCTTGACTATATTTAATGAGTTGGCCTCAACTGCCCTGTGTGGCAGAGAATTCCACAGGTTCACCACTCTGGGTGAAGAAATTCCTCCTCATCTCAGTCCTAAATCGCTTAGCCCTTATCCTTAGACTGTGACCCCTGGTTCTGGACTCCCCCGCCATCGGGAACATCCTTCCTGCATCTAGTCTGTCTAGTCCTGTTAGAATTTTATAAGTTTCAATGAGATCCCCTCTCATTCTTCTAAACTCGAGCGAATATAAGCCTAATCAACCCAATCTCTCCTCATACGTCATTCCTGCCATCCCAGGTATCAGTCTGGTGAATCTTCACTGCACTCTCTCCATGGCAAGAACCTCCCTCCTCAGATAAGATGATCAAAACTGCACACAATACTCAAGGTGTGGTCTTACCAAGGCCCTGTACAACTGCAGCAAGACATCCTTGCTCCTATACGCGAATCCTCTCGCTATGAAGGCCAACATACCATTTGCCTTCTTAACCGCTTGCTGCACCTGCATGCTTATCTTCAGTGACTAGTGCACAAGGACACCCAGGTCTCGTTGCACTTCCCCTTTTCCCAATCTATTGCCATTCAGATAATAATCTGTCTTCCTGTTTTTGCCACCGAAGTGGATAGCCTTGCATTTATCCACATTATACTGCATTTGACATGCATCTGCCCAATCACCCAACCTGTCCAAATCATACTGGAGTTTCTCTGCATCCTCCTCACAGCACACACGCCCACCCAGCTTTGTGTCGTCTGCAAACTTGGAGATATTACATCTAGTTCCCTCCTCTAGATCATTTATATATATTGTGAATATCTGGGGTCCTAGCACTGATCCCTGTGGTACCCCACTAGTCACTGCCTGCCACTCGGAAAAAGACCCGTTTATTCCAACTCTTTGCTTCCTGTCTGCCAACCAGTTCTCTATCCAAGTCAGCACCTTATCGACAATCCCATGTGCTTTAACTTTACATGCTAATCTCTTATGCGGGACCTTATCGAAAGCCTTCTGAAAGTCCAAATACACCACATCCACTGGTTCTCCCTTATCTATTCTACCAGTTACATCCTCAAAAAATTCCAGTAGTTTAGTCAAGCACGATTTACCTTTTGTAGATCCATGTTGACTTTGTCCGATCCTGTCACTGTTTTCCAAGTGCTCTGCTATTACATCTTTTATAATGGACTCGAGCATTTTCCCCACTACCGATGTCAGGCTTACCGGTCTATAATTCCCCGTTTTCTCTCTACCAGCCTTTTTAAATTGTGGGGTTACATTAGTTATCCTCCAATCCATGGGAACTGTTCCAGAGTCTATAGAATTTTGGAAGATGACCAGCAATGCATCTACTATTTCTAGGGTCACTTCCTTAAGTACCCTAGGATGTAGATTATCAGGCCCTGGGGATTTATCGGCCTTCAATCATGTCAATATCCCTAACACCATTTCCCTACAAATACTGATTTCTTTCAATTCCTCCCTCTCATTAGACCCTATGTTCCCCGACATCTCTGGGAGATTATTTGTGTCCTCCTTTGTGAAGACAGAACCAAAGTAGGTATTTATTTGGTCAGCCATTTCTTTGTTCCCCATTATAAATTCCCCTGATTCTGACTGCAAGGGACCTACGCTTGACTTCACCAATCTTTTTCTCTTCACATATCTATAGAAGCTTTTACAGTCAGTTTTTATGTTCCCTGCAAGCATACTCTCATAATCTATTTTCCCCGTCTTAATTAATTGTCCTCCTTTGCTGAATCCTAAACTGCTCCCAATCCTCACGTTTGCTGCTTTTTCTGGCCAATTTATATGTCCTCTTCTTGGATCTTATGCTATCCCTAATTTCCCTTTTTAACCACGGTTGAGTCACCTTGTTTTATTTTTATGCCAAACAGGGATGAACAAATTCTATAGTTCATCCATGCAATCTTTAAATGTTAAAGATATGGGGCTCGATTTTCATTGAGCCGTGGAGGCGGGTTTGGAGGCGTGCGGGGGGTTAAAAATCGCAAAAACTGGCGGGCGGGACCCCCCCCCCCGCCTGGTTCCCGACTCCAAGCAATTTTAACTCAGTCGTGTCTCATGGCCCCGACTCCGTCTCGCATCCAACAGGCGGGACTGGTCATTAAGGCCCTTAACAACTACTAAATGGCCTCTATAATCCTATTTTGAAAGGCCCTTGTGAATTTAACCCTTTTCCCACATGAAACACGCCTGGTGGGAAACACAAATGTGAAACCTGGCAGGAGTACTATTGGATTGCTGACTATCAACTGCAGGTCAACTATTAAAGAGGAGATTTGACCAGCCATGATTTGCAGGTGGCAGGACTTAGTGGTCTCAGGTCTGGGGCAACTTTTAGAAGGCTTAACCACACCTCTGGAAGGTTGAGCCTCACACCCATCTCCAGTGTCACCTCCTGGGAAACCCCTCTCGCCACCTTCACTCAGCGCTTACTCAACGGAGGCATATACCAGAAGCATGGGAGCCATTTATTTCCTTCCCATCTGGGCATTAGAGGAGCTCGAGCACCAGCCGCGGCAGCAGCAGAACCAGGAACAACAGCAGCACCAGCAACATCAGCAGCAGCATGAGCGCCAGGCTGCTGGTCACCCACCTGAAGCTGCACAGGCCAGAAGGGGCCAGCGCCTGGAAGTAGCTGGAGAGCACCCTGCTGCATATCAGAGTGGCCATGGGGACCCGTATCTGCCATGGCAGTCCTACTCAGGACTTCCATGAAGGTCTGGTTTCTCTGTTCAATAGATGCCCATCGTTCTTCAAGAGATGTCATTCTATTCTGAACAATGACCATGTTTTCCATGCCCTGGCGACTAAGCTCCTCCATGGCCATAGCCATTCTCTCCTCTACGGTAGCCATCCTTTCCACGGAGGTTGCCATCCTTTCCGTGGTGATGCGTTCATGCACCAATGACTCCACAAAGGCTCTGCTCATGTTCGTTATGGACTCCTCCATTCGCTCCACACTCGCAGCGATCCGAGAGACAAAACCTGCCAGAGACTCCTGCATCTGTGCCTGGAGTTCCATCACTGCTGATCTCATGGATGGACCCAGAGGAGAGGGTCAACATGCTGCTGAGCCGAGCTGGCAGTGTCCTGCGCCCTCCGACTAGGACTCTCCACTGCTGTCCCTGTCTCCACAATCTGCAGATGCTCACTTGTGAGCTGTGATACACCAGGTGACAACACTACTCTATGTCCCGAAGGTCCCACCGAGGTGTGAGTGTCTGCG
Organism: Somniosus microcephalus; assembly: GCF_052327205.1. Lineage (NCBI taxonomy): Eukaryota > Metazoa > Chordata > Chondrichthyes > Squaliformes > Somniosidae > Somniosus > Somniosus microcephalus. The sequence goes on along the minus strand of NC_140988.1, from coordinate 224,648,325 downwards.
CTGGTGCTGGGTGCGCTGAATTCTGCTGAAGCTGCGCCCTCAGAGGTTGCAGCTTCCTCTGAGGAGTCTGGCTGCTCAGCCTCTTCTTCCTGGCTAGGGGGGACGGATGCTTGTGATTGTCCTGTGGGGGAGTAAAGTAAAGTCAGAGATGTGATGCAAAGGCGACATGCACATAGCTTTTTGCAGATGCTCATAAGTCCACCTGTTACAGCTTCACAATCATTATCAGCGACTCATGCAATATCAAAGAGAGAGTTGGGAAACTTTTCTGTCACCAGCTTGCTGTGTTACACCCGTCTGTCCATCCCCCACGCGTGAATCATCCTCAATGCCCATAATTTCCAGGACGGCCTCCTCCCAGGGTGTCAGGTGTGCTATCGAGGCTGTCCCTCCTCCTGTCCTGACTCGCTCTCTTTTGTTGTGAGCTCTCTTTTCCTGCAATGAGGGAGACAAGTGGAGGTTAAGTGAGAATGAAGGAGTGAGTGTAGAGATTGCATAGCATAGACACTTAGAAGGAGACAAAGATGGAGTGAGGTGGCAAGACCAAGGGCCCTCCCTGTGTGTTGTCAGTTGTGTTCAAAGCATCAGAGTGAGAGGGAGTGTGAGGGCTGCATGGTTGAATAGTAATGTGAATATGAGCATAGAGAGAGAGGGGATGGGTAAGGGTGCATGGATGTCAGTGTCAAGTGGGATGTGGAGGAAGAGATTGCTAAAGCTGAGTGTTGGTGAGGAAAGGCAATGGGGATCAGATTGAGGGTGATGGGAAATTCATACTCACTTTTCCAGTGCGTTGAAGGTCATGAAATCTTTTCCTGCACTGTATCCAGGTTCTGTGGGTGACTCCCAAGGAGTTGACCTCCTCAGCCACCTGCATCCACACTGCCTTGGTCTAAGTGGGAGGCCTCTTCCTCCCTGATGAAGGGAAGAACACCTCCCTGTGGGCCCTAGCCCCATAGACTAATGACTGCAGTGCCACCTCGTCAATGCGAGGAGCTGATTTTACCCTCCCGCCTGTCAGTTTTGCTGCAGCTCCCTCACACAGCACAGTCAAGAAGCTTGGCAGTCTGCAGAAAAAGCAAGGCTTGCTGTGGACCTTAAATGCAGCAGCAATGATGATGTCACCAGAGTGGACTTTCAAAACCCATTTGCAAAGGCTTCCCACATGTTGGAAATCAATTGGCCAATTCAGTTAAAATTGCATCAATCTCCCACATCCATTTAGATTCATGTGGGAAACATGAAATTCGGATAACACGACACTATCCCGCACCTGAGTTAAAATCACCCCCATGGACTCCTCCATTCTCTGCTCATTTGCAGACATCACGGCTGCAAAAGCTGCCAGAGCCTCATGCAATTGTTGCTGCCCCTGCAAGATTACCTTCTTTCTCGATGGCCCCCACCCCAAAACCTAGGAATTTTAGGGCTTTTATAATAAACTAATGGACCTGTTGATGGTGAGTTGGAGGATACATTTTCTCCCTCTTTCTCCTATTTATGTCTGTTGTTTGCTTTCATTGGGAGTGGAATGTAGCTGTATATGTGCACCTTCCCTTCTGTCTCTTTCTGTTATATCCCCTTTTTTGAATTTCTGTGTGCTTTTCTCACCTTGTCTCCATATATTTTTATCTCTCATTGCTTTTGCTTCTCATTGTCTCTGTCTCATTATGATTCTCTTTGTCGGCTTTCTTCCACTTCTCTGTATCTTTCCTCTTCTGTTTCTGTTTTCTCATCTATGCTATTGGATGGAAGTGATGAGTCATGGGTGAGAGGAGGAATCTGGCCAGGGCTACAAGCTTGGCTTGAGGTGGCAGCTGGTTCATGGTGGATTGCGGATGGGGGAGGAATGCAAAACAAGTCGCAGGCTGACTTTTGGGTGGTGTCATAGGTTGTGGTGGGGATCTGGTCAGGGCTGAAGACCAATTTTCAGATTGGGGCACAGATCCAGTCAGGCCATCATTGGAGAGTGTAGAGGATCTGGCCAGGGATGTAGACTGACATCAAAGATCAGGAGGGGATTGAGCCAGGGCCACACAAAACTAAGGTCAGGCGAATGGCATTGAGAAGTATAGGTTAAATAGATTAACACGATAGACCAGGCGTGACAGAAATGTGTGATGCGACAAGAAGCGTTACATGAAAGTGTGCACTATATGCAACACTTATATTATTAACAGATTCTAAGTAGCATTTCTCATGGTAAGTTGGAGAGTATGCTGTTTTATAATTGCCGTATTTATGCTATGTAGTGCACAATAATAGCGTCACTTAGGCTGGAATTTTCCGGGGGTGGGGGAAGGGGTCGGCAGGCGGGATCGGTGGCGGGTCGGGTAGGATATTTGTTTTTTTTGAAAGCGGGCCAGGACCCCGCTGTCAACCCGCTGCAACACGCCTTTCCCAATGTAAGGTCTGTCAGCGCAGAGCTAACCCAACAGGCAGCAGCGGGCGACCCAATAAAACTCATTAGCATCTAGTTGACAGATCATTAACAGGCTTTTTTAACTGCACAGACTACCTTTGCTAATTTGATTTCTGGTGTTTTCCAGCAGCGAGGGGAGGGGAGAGACTAGGCTTAATAGCAGGGGGGAGTAGTCTGGCAGCACTGGTTTATAAATTTCTGAGAGATCTCCGTAAATATTAAATTTATTGTTTTCTGATTTATTCATGGACTTGTGTCTCTCTGTGTATCTCTGTATCTATCTCACTCTCTCTATGCTTTTATCTGTGTCTGTCTATCTTTGTCTCATAGGTGGAACTAATTAAATGTTTACATTTTCTAACCATCGATAAAACATAGATAAGGACAACTAGAGTGAGGGTGGACTTTTTGGGGTTGGAGGAAGTTCCCTGATTTGCATCTGTACGGGTGGAGATAAGGAATTAAAAAGGGGCAGAAAACATTGGTGGGAGTAGTAGCCCCCTAACAGTTGCTATACCGTTGGACAGAATATTAATCAAGAAATAGTAGGCGCTTGTAACAAAGGTAATGCAATAATCATGGGGATTTTAATCTTCATATAGACTGGACAAATCAAATTGCCAAAGGTAGTCTGGAGGACGAGTTCATGGAATGCATTCGGGACGGTTCCCTAGAACAATACGTCATGGAACCAACCAGGGAACAGGCTATTTTAGATCTTGTATTGTGTAATGAGATGGGGTTAATTAGCAATCTCATAGTAAAGGATCCTCTGGGGCAGAGTGATCATAATATGTTGGAATTTTACATTGGCCCAGAAATTCGGGTCCCAACGTGTGAGTACATACTGGGTACTCACGCGTAGGCCCAACGAAAGTGCCGGTTTCATGCATGCACTGTGCATGCGCAGGAAACCAGCACTTCCGTTCCCCTGAAAGAAGGGGTTGACAGGTGGAACGCGTGCGCCGGAGAGGCTGCGCGTGCGCATCGAACTTACGTTTTTTTTACAGGTTTCTCCGGGAGGGTAAGTCTCCAGCAGCTACACTTTTAAAAAGCAGGCACAAGGCCTGCTTTTAACAAGGTAAGTGGTGAATTAATTAAAATTAAATCATTTTTTCCACAGGTTTATTATTTTTAAATACTTTAAAGAAAGGTAAGTTTATTTTTAGCCCCGTTAGAAAATGTAATTAATGTTTTCAAAAATGTAAATTGTTTAAAATAGTTATTTCATGTAATTTATTTATTTTATGTATTTATTTCATGTAGTTTATTTTAAAAATGTGATGTTTTGTTTTAATTTATTTGAAGATTTAGTGATGTTTTGGGGCTTGTATTTATAGTTTTGACAGGTCTTCCTGTCAAACTTATGAATGAAGCATTCCCTGCTACCATTGGCTCTCCATGGCCCACGTGATCCCAGGGGACGCTTCGAACTAACTGCGCCCCTGAGATACGCAAGCACTGTGCGCCGGCAGTTGGAGCAGGCCCAGGATCGGAATCCCACGCGGGCCCACAGGTCAACGGCCGGCGCGCAAGGTAAGTGCAGGTTGGGGGCTTGCACCCGCGGGAAGCCCCCGACCTGAATTTCTGGGCCATTAAGTTTGAGCGTGACTTGTTTAAGTATGAACTGGAGAGTCTTAAACTTAAATAAAGCCAATTACATAGGTATGAGGGGTGAGTTGGCTAAGGTAGATTGGAAAAATAGATTAAAAGGTATGGTGGTAGATAAGCAATGGCTAGCATTTAAAAAAATATTTCATAATTCTCAACAAAAATACATTCCATTGAGAAACAAAAACTCCACGGGAAAATTGATCCATCTGTGGCTAACTTAAGAAGTTAAGGATAGCATTATATTGAAAGAAGAAGCTTATAATGTTACGAAGAATAGTAATAAGCCTGAGGATTGGGAGAGTTTCAGAAACCAGCAAAAGAGGACCAAAAAGTTGATAAAAAGGAAAAAAAATAGAATGAGAGAAAATTAGCAAGAAATATGAAAACAGATTGTAAGAGCTTCTACAAGTATGTAAAAAGGAAAAGAGTAACAAAAGTAAACGCTGGTCCCTAGAGGCTGAGACAGGAGAAATTATTATGGGGAATAAGGAAATGGCAGAAACATTAAGCAAATATTTTGTATCTGTCTTCACAGTAGAAGACACAAAAAGCATACCAAAAATAGTGGGGAACCAAGGGTCTAATGAGGGTGAGGAACTTAACGTAATTAATATAAGTAGAGAAAAAGTACTAGAGTTACTAATGGGGCTAAAAGCTGACAAATCCTCTGGACATGATGGCCTATATCCTAGGGTTCGAAAAGAGGTGACTGCAGAGATAGTGGATGCATTACTTTTGATCTTCCAAAATTCCCCAGTGTCTAGAACGGTCCAAGGGGATTGGAAGGTAGCAAATGTAACCCCGCTATTCAACAAAGGAGGGAGAGAGAAAACAGGCAACTACAGGCCAGTTAGCCTGATATCAGTCATCGGGAAAATGCTGGAATCCATTGTTAAGGAAGTGGTATCAGGGCACTTAGAAAATCATAACATGATTAGGCAGAGTCAATATGGTTTTATGAAAAGGAAGTCATGTTTGACAAACTTTTTGAGGATGAAACTAGCAGGGTAGATAAAAGGAGCCAGTGGATGTAGTATATTTGGATTTTCAAAAGGCATTCGATAAGCCATAGTCATAGAGTCATAATGGCACAGAAGGAGGCCATTCAGAGTCCGTGCCGGCTCTCTGCAGAGCAATTGAGTCAGTCCCATTCCCCCGCTCTATCCCCGTAGCCCTGCAAGTTTATTTCCCTGAAGTGCCTATCCAGTTTCCCCTTGAAAACATGGAGTGTCTCTGCTTCCACCATTTCCGTCACCAGCGAGTTCCAGGTCCTCACCAATCGCTGCATAAATTTATTTTCCTCACAACCCCCCTGTATCTCTTGCCCAAAACCTTTAGTCCTTGTACCATCAACTAGTGGGAAAAGCCTTTCCCCGTCTAGCCTATCCAAACCCATCATAATCTTGTACACCTCTATCAAATCACCCCTCAACCTCCTTTGCTCTAATGAAAACAAATCCAGCTTCTCCAACCTGCCCTTGTAGCTAAGATTCCCCCATCCCCGGAACCATTCTGCTAAATCTCCTCTGCACCCTCTCAAGGGTCTTCACATCCTTCCTAAAGTGTGGTGACCAGAACTGGACGCAATACTCCACTTGTGGCTTAACCAGTGCTTTATAAAGATTCAGCATAACTTCTCTACTTTTGTACTTAAAACCTCTATGTATGAAACCCAAGCTCCCGTATGCTTTGCTAACCACTCTCTCAATATGTCCTGCCACCTTCAGGGACCTATGCACATTAACTCCCAGGTCCCTCTGTCCCTGCACACTCTATAAAACTGTGCCTTTAAGTGTATATTGCTTCTCCCTGTTCCTTCTGCCAAAATGCATCATCTCACACTTCACTGTATTAAACTCAATCTGCCACATGTCTGCCCATTCTGCTAGCCTTTCTATGTCCTGTTGCAGTTGATTGGTATCATCCTCACTGTTTGCCACACCCCCAAGTTTGGTGTCAGCGGCAAATTTAGAAATTCTACTTTGTATTCCAATATCCAGGTCATTTATATATATAAAAAAAAGCAGTGGCCCCAGCACTGACCCTTGGGGATCACCACTGTCTACCGTCGTCCAGTCTGACAAACAGCCATTTACCACAATCCGCTGTTTTCTGTCACTAAGCCAATTCCTTATCCAAGCTGCCACTGACCCACCTATTCCATGAGCCTCAACTTTGTTAACCAGCCTTCTATGTGTACTTTGTAATAAGCCTTCCTAAAATCCATGCAGACAACATCCATTGCATTCCCTTCATTGATCCCTGTTACTTCATCAAAAAATTTAATTAGATTATTCAAAGATGATCTGCCTTTTACAAATCCGTGTTGGCTCTCCTTAATTAGCTGAAACCTCTCCAAGTGCCAGTTAATTTTTTCCTTGATTATTGTTTCTAAAACTTTACCTACCACTGATGTTAAACTGACCGGCCTGTAGTTACTAGGATTGTCCTTACATCCTTTCTTGAACAATGGTGTCACATTTGCCACTTTCCAATCCTCAGGCACCTCCCCCGCATCTAGGGAAGATTGAAAAGCCCTTCTGCTATCTCCTCCCCCAATTCCCTTAGCAATCTGGGATGCAAGCTATCTGGACCAGGTGACTTATCCACTCTAAGCATACTCAGTCTTTCTAGTACAGGCTGTCTATCAATTTTCACTCCTTCTATTGCTTCTTCCTTTTCCACACCTCCTTAGTAAACACCGATACAAAGTACTCATTGAGTATTCCAGCCTTGCTCTGCACCTCTAAGCATATAACACCTTCTTTGTCGCCTATAGGCCCCATCCCGCCTCTTATTACCCGCTTACTGTTTACATGCCGGTAGAAGATTTTTGGGTTCCCTTTTATGTTAACCGCCATTCCACTCTCATACTCTCTCTTTGCCAATCTTATTTTCATCTTCTCTTCCCCTCTCAACTTATTGTATTTGGTCTGGTTGTCCCCTGAAGAATTCACCTGACATGCATCATACACTCTCTTTTTTTGTTTCATCATCTTCTCTATTTCCCTTGTCATCCAAGGAGCCCTTGCTTTGGTTCCCTTACCCTTCCCTCTTGTTGGAATGTACCTAGCCTGTACTTGGAACATCTCCTCCTTAAAGATCACCCATTGTTCCATTACACTTTTTCCTGTAAGTCTTTAATTCCATTTTACCCTGGCTAGATCCTTTCACATTCCATTGAAGTTAACCCTATTCCAGTTTAAGAACATAAGAACATAAGAAATAGGAGCAGGAGTAGGCCAATCGGCCCCTCGAGCCTGCACCACCATTCAATAAGATCATGGCTGATCTGATCCTAACCTCAAATCTTCTATCACTCTCCATCCACCCGAACCCATGTGATCTCCTGGGACAGGCGAAAAACCAGATAAAAGACACAATGGCCAATTTGGGAGAAAAAAATCTGGGAAATTCCTCTCCAACCCATCTAGGCGATCGAAATTCTTCCAGGAGATCACTCTGTCCCTATATTTTCTACAGTACTTACCTTCTGTAAAGGCGATCTCCACCCCAGCCAGGAACAGGAATAAAACCATCTCCTGAAAACTAACACAGAATTAGAACACAGTAGGAGCAGAACCAGGCTACACAGCCCCTGGGCCCACTCCACTACCCACAGGGCCATGACCATTCCAAACCTAGACTCATGTCCAATTTCCTGCCCGCTCCCCGTAACCCTTAATTCCCTTTACTTCTAGGAAACTATCTATTTCTGTTTTAAATTTATTTAATGATGTAGCTTCCACAGCTTTCTGGGGCAGCAAATTCCACAAGCCTACCACCCTCTGAGTGAAGAAGTTTCTTCTCATCTCAGTTTTAAAAGAGCAGCCCCTTATTCTAAGATTATGCCCCCTAGTTCTAGTTTCACCCATCATTGGGAACATCCTCACTGCATCCACCCGATCCAACCCCTTCACAATCTTATATGTTTCAATAAGATAGCCCCTCATTCTTCTGAACTCCAATGAGTAGAGTCCCAATCTACTCAACCTCTCCTCATATGACCACCCCCTCGTCCCCGGGATTAACCGAGTGAACCTTCTTTGTACTGACTCAAGAGCAAGTATGTCTTTTCTTAAGTATGGACACCAAAACTGTATGCAGTATTCCAGGTGCGGTCTCACCAATACCTTGTACAACTGCAGCAATACCTCCCTGTTTTTATATTCCATCCCCCTAGCAATAAAAGCCAACATTCCATTGGCCTTCTTGATCACTTGCATACTAACTTTGAGTTTCGTGCACCAGGACCCCCAGATCCCTTTGTACTACAGTACTTTCCAGTTTCTTGCCATTAAGATAATAACTTGCTCCATGATTTTTCCTGCCAAAGTGCATAACCTCACACTTTCCAGTATTGTATTCCATCTGCCAAATCTCTGCCCACTTACTTAGCCTGTCTATGTCCCTTTGCAAGTTTTTTATGTCCTCCTCACTCACTACTTTCCGTCCCATCTTTGTATCATCTGCAAACTTTGATATGTTACACTCGGTCCCCTCCTCCAAATCGTTAATATAGATTGTAAAGATTTGGGGACCCAGCACTGACCCCTGTGGAACACCGCTAGTTACTGGTTGCCAATCTGAGAATGAACCATTTATCCCAACTCTCTGCTTTCTGTTAGAGAGCCAATCCTCCACCCACGCCAGAATATTACCCCCAATCCCGTGATTTTTTATCTTGAGCAATAATCTTTTGTGTGGCACCTTGTCAAATGCCTTTTGGAAGTCTAAATACACTACGTCCACTGGTTCCCCTTTATCCACCCTGTATGTTACTTCCTCAAAAAACTCAAGCAAGTTTGTCAAACATGACTTCCCCTTCATGAAACCATGCTGAGTTTGTCCTATTAAATTATGTTTATCCAAATGTCCCGTTACTGTCTCCTTAGTAATGGACTCTAACATTTTACCAACCACAGATGTTAGGCTAACAGGTCTATAGTTTCCAGCCTTCTGCCTACTACCCTTTTTAAATAAGGGTGTTACATTAGCAGTTTTCCAATCTGCCGGGACCTTTGCTGAGTCCAGGGAGTTTGGGAAAATTATTACCAATGCATCCACAATCCCTACCGCCACTTCCCTCAAGACCCTAGGATGCAAGCCATCAGGTCCAGGGGATTTATCCGCCTTGAGTCCCATTATTTTACCAAGTACCACTTCCTTAGTGATTTTAATCGTATTTAGTTCCCCCCCCCCACTAGAGCCCCCTGTTTGTCCAGTGTTGGGATATTCTTAGTGTCCTCTACTGTAAAGACTGATACAAAATAATTGTTCAGCGTTTTTGCCATCTCCATGTTTCCCACCATTAATTTCCCGGTCTCATCCTCTAAGGGACCAACATTTACTTTAGCCACCCTTTTTCTTTTTATATAACTATAGAAACTTTTGCTGTCTGTTTTTATATTTTTTGCTAATTTACTTTCATAATCTATCTTCCCTTTCTTAATCAATCTTTTAGTTATTTTTTGCTGTCTTTTAAAGACTTCCCAATCTTCCATCCTCCCACTAGATTTGGCTACCTTATATGCCCTTGTTTTTAGTCGGATACTATCCTTAATTACTTTACTTAGCCACGGATGGCTATCTTTTCTTTTACACCTTTTTTCCTCAGTGGAATATATTTTATTTGGAAGTTGTAAAATAACTCCTTAAATGTACACCACTGATCATGTACCATCTTACCCTTTAATCTATTTTCCCAGTCCACTCTAATCAATTCCGCTCTCATACCTTCATCGTCTCCTTTATTCAAGCTCAGCACGCTTGTTTGAGATCCAACCTTCTCACCCTCTAATTGAATATGGAATTCAACCATGTTATTGTCACTCATTCCAAGGGGATCCTTTACTAGGACATTTTAAATTAATCCTGTCTCATTACACAGGACCAAATCTAAGGTTGCTTGCCCCCTGGTCGGTTCAGTTACATACTGCTCAAGAAACCCATCCCTAATACACTCAATGAACTCATCCTCAAGGCTGCTCTGCCCAATTTGATTTGTCCAGTTAATATGATAATTAAAATCCCCCATAATTATAGCTGTTCCCTTATTACAAGCCTCAACTATTTCCTGATTAATACTCCGTCCAACAGAGTTGCAACTGTTCGGAGGCCTATAGACTACACCCACTAGTGTTTTTTTCCCCTTATTATTCCTTATCTCCACCCAAACTGTTTCACTATCCTGCTCCTTGGACCCAATATCATTTCTTTGTATTATAGTGATTCCTTCCTTTATTAACATAGCCACCCCACCTCCTCTCCCGTCCTGCCTGTCCTTCCTGATTGTTAAATAACCTGGTATGTTTAATTCCCAGTCATGGTCACCCTGCAGCCATGTTTCTGTAATGGCCACAAGATCATACCCATATGTCGTTATTTGTGCCGTTAACTCATTCATTTTGTTACGAATGCTACGTGCATTCAGATAAAGAATTTTCAAATATGTTTTGTAACACTTAGTTCCTGTTTTTTTCCCTTTTTAGTACTTTACTTTTTACTCCATACCTTCTGTCCCTTCCTGACAAGTTCTGTTTTTTAATTCACCCACTGCTACCTAAGTCTATGACCTTCTCTGTTGTCATTTCTATTATTGCTCTCTAGAAACCTACCCCCCACTATATAGTTTAAAGGCCTCTCTACAGCCCTAGTTATATGATTCGCCAGGACTCTAGTCCCAGCACTGGCCAAGTGGAGTCCGTCCCAACGGAACAGCTCCCTCCTGTCCCAGTACTGGTGCCAGTGTCCCAAGAAGCAAAACCTATTTCTCCCACACCAGTCTTTGAGCCACGCATTTAACTCTCTAATTTTATTTATCCTAGCCAAATTCGCTCGTGGCTCAGGTAATAACCCAGAGATTATTACCCTTGAGGTTCTGTTTTTTAATTTGACCCCTAACTGCTCATACTCCTTTAACAGAACCTTCTTCCTTGTCCTATCTACGTCGTTTGTACCAACATGGACCACGACAACTGGATCCTCCCCCTCCCACTCCAAGTTTCTTTCCGGCCCAGAAGAGATGTCCTTAACCCTGGCACCGGGCAGGCAACACAGCCTTCGGGATTCCCGCTCTTGACTGCAGAGAACCCTATCTATCCCCCTAATGATACTATCCCCTACCACTACAACATTTCTTTTTACTCCCTCCACTTGAATGGCCCCCTGTACCACGGTGCTGTGGCCAGGTTGCTCATCCTCCCTGCAGTTCCCGCTCCCGCCCTCACAGGGAGTAAGAACCTCGATCCTGCTTGACAAGAGCAAGGGCTGCGTCTCCTTCAACACTACATCCTGGATCCCTGTACCTTCCTCACTCGTAGTCACACCGTCCTGTCCCTGACCACGGACTACATCTGCAGTAATTAACTTCATAGGTGTGACCATCTCCTGAAACATAGAGTCCAGGAACTTCTCCCCCTCCCTGATGTGGCGCAGTGTCTGAAGCTCGGTCTCAAGTTCTTTAACATGGAGCTTGAGTTCCTCCAGCAGCAAACACTTATCGCAAATGTAATCACCGTGAGCCTCAATGGGGTCCACCAGCTCCCACATTTCGCAACAGTGACACATCAGCTGTTCACCCATATCTATGTAATTAATTAAATTTATTATTAGTTATGAAGGCCCTCTGCCCCGATGTTGAGGATACTATAACACCACTATTCAATAGGACTTACCAACTTAAAGGAATAAAAGAGAAGGAAGAAAACCAACCAACCAGCTGATCACCAACCTCCTCCTTGAATACTGTCTGTGGGGCCTGTTTGGTTGACTCGTCTCGCTGCTCCGCTTCCGCAGTGCTGTCTAAGCCTGGGAGTGGGGAAAACAGAAGTTCCACTCTAGATTGTTCCTTGCCCCTCTCGATTGCTAATCTAAATCTTATGATACGATGATCACTCGTACCCAAGTGTTCTCCCACAGACACTTAGTCGACCTGGCCTACCTCATTCCCCAACACCAGATCCAGCAATGCCTCCTTCCTAGTTGGGCCAAGAACACCCTGATCAAGGAAATTCTCCTGAACACATTTCAGAAATTCCTCCCACTCCTTTCCCTTTAACCTAGCATTATCCCAATCGATATTTGGGTAATTAAAGTGCCCCAATATCACCACTCTATAGCTCTTGCATATCTCTATGATTTCCCTGCAGATTTGCTCCTCTACCTCCCTCTCACTATTTAGAGGCCTGTAGAATACCCCCAATAGCGTGATCATACCCTTTTTGCTCCTCAACTCTAACCAAATGGATTCTGTCCTTGTCCCCTCAAGAACATCCCCCCTTTCCAACACTACAATGTCTTCCTTAATCAGCACTGCCACCCCACCTCCCTTTTTTCCTTCCCTATCTTTTCTGGACACCTTGTACCCTTGAATATTAAGTGCCCAGTCCTCACTGTTTTTAAGCCACGTTTCCGTTATTGCCACAACATCTTATTGCCACATAAAAGGTTATTACACAAGATAAGTGCTCATAGGGTTGGAGGTAATATAGTAGCATGAATAGAGGATTGGTTAACGGACAGAAAACAGAGAGTAGGGATATACGGGTCATTTTCAGGTTGGCAGGCTGTAACTAGTGGGGTACCGCAAGGATCAGTGTTGGAGCCTCAGCTATTTACAATCTATATTAATGACCCAGATGAAGGGACCGAGTGTAATGTATCCAAGTTTGCTGACGATACAAAGCTAGGTAGTACAGTAAGAATAGAAAAACAGAATATTTTTTAAATGGTGAGAAACTTTTAAATGTTGGTGTTCAGAGAGATTTTGGTGTCCTCGTGCAAGAAACACAGAAAGCTAGCATGTAGGTAGAGCAAGCAATAAGGAAGGCAAATGACATGTTGGCCTTTCTTGCAAGAGGATTGGAGTATAAGAGTAAGGAAGTCTTGCTACAGTTGTACAGGGCCTTGGTGAGACCACACCTGGAGTACTGTGCACAGTTTTGGTCTCCTTATCTAAGGAAGGATATACTTGCCTTGGAGGCGGTGCAACAAAGTTTCACTAGATTGATTCCTGGGATGAGAGGGCTGTCCTATGATGAGAGATTGTGTAGAATGGGCCTGTACTCTCTGGAGTTTAGAAGAATGAGACGTGATCTCATTGAAACATACAAGATTCTGAAGGGGATTGACAGGGTAGATGCTGAGAGGTTATTTCCCCTGGCTGGATTGTCTAGAACTAGGGGGCATAGTCTCAGGATAAGGGGTAGGCCATTTAAGACTGAGATAAGGTGGAATTTTTTCACTCAGAGGGTTGTGAATGTTTGGAATTCTCTGCCCCAGAGGGCTGTGGTTGCTGATTCTTTGAGTATATTCAAGGCTAAGATAGATAGATTTTTTGACTCTAGGGGAATCAAGGGATATGGGGACAGGGCAGGAAAGTGGAGTTGAGGTCGATGATCAGCCGTGATCTTATTGAATGGCGGAGCAGGCTCGAGGGGCCATATGGCCTACTCCTGCTCCTATTTCTTATGTTCTTATATCACGGAGGGTGAAACTGGGCTGTCTGCCACTGAAGAGGCCAAAAAGTCCAGCTGAAGATTGTCTGGCTGGAGGGTGCTGCATACTGACTTAAAACTGAACACAGTGCTCTAACCAATGTCAGGAAGTACTTCTTCACACAAAGGGCAGTAGAAACCAATGTTTTGTACAAATTTGTCATTAGTTTTTACACTTACATTTACAATACCCAAGATACTATTGGCCTTTGTTATGACTTTATCTACCCACATTTGTACTTTCAAAGAATTACAGTATTTAGGAACATATAAATATAGGAACAGGCATAGGCCAATCAGCCCCTTGAGCATGGTCCACCATTCAATTAGATCATGGCTGATCTATCTCAATTCCATCTGCCTGCCTTGGTTCTGTAACCCTTAATACAGTTGCTTAACAAAAATTTATCAATCGCATTTTTGAAATTTCCTGTTGACCTAGCCTCAACAACTTTTTGGGGCAGCGAGTTCCAAATTTCCACTGCCCTTTGTGTGAAGAAGTACTTCCTGACATCAACCTGAACGGCCTAGCTCTAATTTTAAGGTTATGCCTCTTTGTTCTGGACTCTCACACCAAAGGAAATAGTTTCTCTCTATCTAGCCGATCAACTCCATTAATCATCTTAATTAGATCGACCCTTATTCTTCAATACCCAAAGGAATACAAGCCTAATCTATGCAACCTGTCCTCAGAATTTAACCCTTTTAGCCCTGGCATCACTCTCGTGAATGCACTGCACCACTCTAAGACCAACATATCCTTCCTGAGTTGTGGTGCCCAAAACCGAAAGCTGTGCTCTAAATGGGATCTAACCAGAACTTTGTATAACTGTAACCTAACACCTACCGCTTTGTATTCCAGTGCCCTTGAGATAAAAGCCAACATTCCATTAGCTTTTTAAATTATTTTTACTACATGGCAACTAGCTTTTAGTGATTTCTGTATTTGGATCCCTAAATCTCTCTACTCCTCCATTGTTCCTAGCTTCTCACCATTTAAGAAATACTCTGATCTATCTTTTCTTAGCTCCAAAGTGGATGGCTTCACACTTCCCCACATTGAACTCTATCTGCCACTGTTTTGCCCACTCACTTAATCTATCAATGTCCCTTTGCAACTTTCTTCTCCCATCTGCACTATTTACATTTCTACCTAACTTCGTATCATCAGCAAACTTGGATATATGGCTCTCTACTTCTTCATCTAAGTCATTTATAGGTATAGTGAAAAGCTAAGGCCCCAGTACAGATCCTTGGGGACACAATGGGGAGAATTTTAACCTAAAAAAACAGGAGGGTTGGGGGCGTGAAGGTAGTTAAAGTGTTAAAAATGTGAATCCCAGCCTGGAACCTGCCTCCAACCTGCCCACTTCCAGTTTCCTGACCGCCTCGGACCCCCGCTGCCCCCAACCCACTTTCCCCATTAAAATTCAGCCCCATTAGTCACATCCTGCCAAATGCAGTACATACCCATTATCCCTACTCGCTGTCTCCTACCTCCAAACCAATTCCCTACCCATGTCAGTAGGTTGCCTCCAATTATATGTGCTCTTATTTTGGTTAATAGTCTCTTATGGAATGTCTTCTGGAAGTCCATATAAACAGCATGGATAGATACTCCCTTATCTACCACCTTGGTTACCTCCTCAAAAGATTCAGCTAGGTTTGTTACACATGACTTACCCGTTACTAGAACATGGTGTCACAGTCACAGAATAAGGGGTAGTGTAGGAATGTCTAGTTCCTATCTAAAAGAGTGAGGTCCACTCAGGCGATCAAATAAACGATGTTTAATGAAAACTAACAGAGTTTAACGGATAACTACAGGAGAACATCGAATATAGGTCTAGTCAGTTTGGAGGCTCCACGAGGACTGCTTGGGCGGTCCCGTGGCTGACATCATCACGTTTTTCCCGCTGGTGGGGGGGATCACGTGATGAACGGTGTGACGTCATTGCGTTTACCCGCGCTATTAAAGTGATCGCGCTCTGTACATGTAAACAGTGAAAACAAAGATACAGACTCAGGCTGTAGCGAACATATTATTAAAGGGAATTATATACAATTGATTGGAGTCCCTTAGTGGCTCCGCCACATGCGCCCCCCCAGAATTGTCTTTAATAGCAAAAGTAAAATGGCGAGGAGGGCTGACAAGCCTGTCAGATCGACTTCTGTAGCCTTGAAGTGGAAGCTGATGGACGGCGGGCGAGCTGGCGGGCTGTTGCGTTTGATCTGGCACGGCGACTGTGGGCGGTCGGCCACGTTTCGGCGATTGTGCGATCTCGACTGGGCGATCAAGGTCCAAGTGAGCCAGCTTCAACCGGTCAACCGAAATGTGGTCCGGTTTAACTCCGATATCGACCGAAAAAGTTGTGTCTCCTGGCTCTATCACGCGGAAAGGACCAGTGTAAGGGGGTTTGAGCGGATCCCGATGAGTGTCATGGCGGATAAACACATAGTCGGCGTTCTTCAGCTCAGCTGGGACGTGGGAGCTCTACAAGCCGTGATGTGACGTCGCAGAGTAGTGTAGTGCCCGCGGCATGGAATTTGACGTCGGCCGCTTGGAGGTTAGAGTGGTTGGTTCTGTAAGATTGGACTTCCAGATCCGAGGCTTGATCCGCAGCCATGAGGGCATAGTCAATGCCGAGCTGGACTGCATGAACGGTCGCGCAGGAGAGGTAATCCGCCACCAGGTTGTCTTTACCGGACACATACTGAATGTCAGTGGTGAATTCTGAGATAAATGTCAACTGACGTTGTTGCCGAGCTGACCACGGTTCGGCGGTCTTGGCCATAGCGAATGTTAGTGGCTTATGGTCCACAAAAGCTGTGAACGGACGTCCCTCTAGCAAGAACCGGAAATGGCAGATGGCCAGAAAAAGGGCCAGCAACTCCCGGTCGAACGTGCTGTACTTCCGTTCTTTTTGCCGTAGTTGACGGCTGAAAAACGTCAGCGGTTGCCAGTCCCATGCACCCACTGTTCCTGCACTGCGCCAATGGCGTAGTCTGACGCGTCGGTGGTAAGGGCGATGGTGGCACCTGGCAGCGGGTGCGCCAGCATGGTTGCGTTGGCTAAGGCGCCTTCTGTGTTGACGAACGCCCGGTCCATGTCGACCGTCCAGCTAATCGGATCCTTGCCAGACTTGCCCTTGAGGGCCTCGTACAGGGGCTGCATGAGCAGAGCTGCATTAGGGACGAACCGGTGATAAAAATTTACCATCCCGAGGAACTCCTGCAGGGCCTCGACAGTCTGCGGGTGCGGAAACGAAGTAACTGCCTCCACCTTCGTTTGTAGGGGAATTGCGCCGTCCGATGTGATGCGATGGCCTAAGAAATCAATCTGCTGCAGGCTGAACTGGCACTTGGCCGGGTTGATGATCAAGCCGTGTTGACTGAGGCGTCTAAAGAGGGTGCGCAAATGGCAGATGTGCTCCTCTTTATTAGGGCTGGCAATCAGGATGTCGTCGAGGTAGACGAATAGAAACTTGAGGTCCCGAAGCACGGAGTCCATCAAGCGCTGGAAAGCCTGTGCAGCATTCTTCAATCCAAACGGCATCCGCAGAAATTCAAACAGGGCGAATGGGGTGATGACTGCAGTTTTCGGGACGTCTTGTGGGTGAACGGGGACCTGGTGGTAACCACGGACAAGGTCGACTTTTGAAAAAATGGTATTTCCCGCCAAATGGGCAGAGAAATCCTGAATATGAGGGATCGGGTACCGATCAGGAGTAGTGGCGTCGTTCAGGCATCGGTAGTCGCCGCAAGGCCGCCATCGGCCGCCAGGTTTCGGAACAATGTGGAGAGGCGAAGATCAGGGACTATTCAACTGGCGAATAATCCCTAGCTGCTCCATCGTGTCGAACTCCGCTTTCGCAGCTGCGAGCTTGCCAGGTTCGAGGCGCCGGGCCCGTGCGTAGACCAGGGAGCCAGTAGTGGTGATGTGATGTTCGACACCATGTTTCGTGGCCGTGGAAGAGTATGTGGGTCTGGTCAGGTCTGGGAAATCTCCGAGGAGGCGAGTGAAGTCATCCGGAGGTGGGAACACACAGGAGACAGTGCGCGACGCGGCGTTACCGCGGTGGCACGGGATGGAGTGAAAAGTGGCCGCATTGATCAACCGGCGGTGCCGTACATCCACCAGGAGGCCGTTGGCGCACAAAAGATCCGCCCCAAGGATGGCTCGAGAGACTTTGGCCGTGATGAAATCCCAGTAAAACCGCTGGCCGCCGAAGTACACCTGGACCCGCCGTCTTCCGAAGGTCCGAATGGCCCCGCCATTAGCCGCCTCGAGGGAGGGACCGTGCACCCCGGCTTGTAGATCAAGATTTGACGTGGGTAGGATGCTACGCTGCGCCCCGGTGTCGCAGAGGAAACGTCGACCAGATAGGGAATCGGAGATGAAGAGGAGTTTTCCCGAATTACCAATTGCCATCGCAGCCGCGGGGCGCTCGTTATAACCGGTCTTCTTTCGACAGGGTTGCTGCTGTTTTGTTTTTGAGCGAAAAGCTGCAGGGAGGGCGACAGCATCTTGCTTTCGCGCCAAAACGGGCGTGGTAGAAGCACAACCCCGCAGGTTGAGGGGCTGGAGCAACGTCTGTCGGGGATGGGTGCCTCGCGGCAGCGCAGTACTGCTGTGTCACTGCGAAGATCTTGTCCGTTTCAGCAGCCAGCTCTGCGCAGTCTGTGACTTCCGACCTGGCTAGGGCAGCCTGAACTTGCTCCGGTAGCTGGCTGAGGAATAGCTCCCTGAAGAGGAAGCATTCCGGTTCGGAGCCCAGGAGCGTGAGCATTTGGCTCATGAGCTCGGGTGGCTTGGAGTCCCCGAGGCCGGGCATAGCGAGCAGCCGGCGGGTGCGCTCTGACTTTGTGAGCCCGAAGACCTGTAACAACCGCGCCTTTATCATTTCATACTTGCGATCTTCTGGTGGATTACAAAGCAGGCTGACGATCCGCGAGGCTGTGGCGCTGTCGAGGGCGGAGACCACGTAATAGTAATGGGTCTGATCCACAACGATGTTCCTGATTGCGAACTGGGCTTCAGCCTGGATGAACCACGCAGCTGGCTGTTGCTCCCAGAACTGTGGTAGCTTCAAAGCAACGGCGTTCGATTCCATGTTCAGCAACTTCTGCGAAAACCGTTCGCAAAAGTCGGGGTCACCAATGTAGGAATGTCTAGTTCCTATCCAAAAGACTGAGGTCCACTCAGGTGATCAAATAAACGAGGTTTAATGAAAACTAACCGAGTTTAACGGATAACTACAGGAGAACATCGCATATAGGTCTAGTCAGTTCGGAGGCTCCACGAGGACTGCTTGGGCGGTCCCGTGGCTGACGTCATGACGTCATCACGTTTTTCCCGCCGGTGGGGGATCACGTGATGAACGGCGTGACGTCATTGCGTTTACCCGCGCTATTAAAGTGATCGCGCTCTGTACATGTAAACAGTGAAAACAAAGATACAGACTCAGGCTGTTGCTAACATATTATTAAAGGGAATTATATACAATTGATCGGAGTCCCTTAGTGGCTCTGCCACAGTAGACCATTTAGGACTGGAGAGGAGGAGAAATGTCTTCACTCACAGGGTTGTGAATCTTTGGAATTCTTTAGCCCGGAGAGCTGTGGATGCTCAGTCGTTGAGTGTATTCAAGACAGAGGTGGATACATTTTTGGGAACAAAGGGAATTAAGGGATATGGGGATAGTTTGGGAAGGTGAAGTTGAGGTAGAAGGTCAGCCATGATCTTGTTGAATGGCAGAGCAGACTCAAAGGGCCAAATGGCCTCCAGCTCCTATTTCTTATGTTCTTATCTTAAATCCATGCTGGCTTTCCGATTAGTTCATGTTTGTCCAAATACTCAGTCACTCTGTTCCTAATAATAGATCCTAATAATGTTCCCACAACTTTCTATGACCAGAATTTTCCTGGGTGTCAGCGGGCGGGATCGATGGCGGGCCGGGTGGGAAAGTATTTTTTTTGACAGCGGGTCGGGAACCCACTGTCAACCCGCCCTTAACAGGCTTTTTTAACTTTAACTTCATGGCCACGGGAACCACACTGTTCGGGGACCATGTCTATCAACCTGAGGCGGGAGTTCAGTGGCCATTGCTCCAGCTGATTACTTGACAGCTTCAATTGTACAGTAAAAGCTGCCACCTGACAGATCATCACTTTCCTCAGCCACAAGCTGTTTCTCAGTCCATTTCCAGCAGGGTTTCTGCAGGCTTTCCACTCTCCATCCAGTGCCACCTCATTGGAAGAACTCTCTCACCATTGACGGAATGCTGCAGTCATCTCTACTTCACCTGCCATCTATTCCATCAACATGGAGGCCCTTTATACTGTCTCACCTTGGTCCTTAGAATCTGACCACGATCAGCCCCAACACAAACAGCAGGCACTCCAGCAGCACCAAAAACAGCACCAACCTTCTCCATAATCACCTGATGTTGCATAGGACAGGGGGCATCAGCACCTAAGCACATTGCTTCCTGGGAGGCCAGGGATGGAAAGTGATGATCTGCCAGGTGGGAGCTTTTACTGTACATTTGAAGCGGTCAAGTAATCCTTGTACATGAGTCACTGAAAGTGCGATAGCAAAATACTGCGGATGCTGGAAATCCAAAATAACAACAGAAAATGCTGGAATAACTCAGCAGGCCAGGCAACATCCGTGAAGAGAAAATAGAGTCAATGTTTCGAGTCAAACTCTTTGTCAAGACTGGAAAGGCAAAGGAAATGAAATAGATTGAGAGGCCAGGCTGGGAGAGAACAAAAGTGAAGTGAAGAGACATTAAGAGGTATTCAAAACGAGACGAGATGGTGATAGGACTAGTGGAGACAAAAGACGGCTCCAGATTAGATGTGAAATGTTCTGGCAGAATGAGAGACAGCTGCCATGTGGGAGAGAGAAAAAAAAGGGTGGGGGGAGGAAAAGGGCCAAAACAAAAGGTGTGGATAAAAAATAAGTAAAAATGTAATGGAGGCCGAGGTTATGATCTGAAATTGTTCAACTCGATATTGAGTCCGGAAGGCTGTAAAGTACCTCAAGTTTACCCTGAGCTCCCGTGGAACAATGCAAGAGCCCAAATACAGTGAGGTCTGAGTGGGAATGGGGCAGTGAATTAAAATGACAGGCGACCGGAAGCTTGGGGTCACCCCTACGGACTGAACGGAGGTGTTCCGCAAAGCGGTCACCCAATCTGCATTTGGTCTCCCCAATGTAGAGGAGACCACATCGTGAGCAGCGAATACAGTATACCAGATTGCAAGAAGTACAAGTAAATTGCTGTTTCACCTGGAAGGGGTGTTTGGGGCCCTGGACAGTGGGAAGGGGGGAGGTATAAGGGCAGGTGTTGCATCTCCTGCGTTTGCACGGGAAGGTGCCAGGCGAAGGGGAAGGGGTGCTGGGGGTGATAGAGGAGTGGACTAGGGTGTCTCGGAGGGAGCAGTCCCTACAGAATGCTGAAAGGGGAGGGGAGGGGAAGATGCGTTTGGTGGTGGGATCACTTTGGAGGTGGCGGAAATGGCGGAGGATGATCCATTGAATGTGGAGGCTGGTGGGGTGAAAGGTGAGGACAAGGGGAACCCTATCGTGGTTCCGGGAGGGAGGGGCAGGGGTGAGGGCAGAAGTGCGGGAGATAGAATGGACACGGTCGAGGGCCGTGTCAACCACGGTAGGGGGAATCCTCGGTTGAGGAAAAAGGAAGACATGTCGGAAGCACTGGTGCGGAAGGTGGCATCGTCGGAGCAGATGCGGCGGAGACAGAGAAACTGGGAGAATGGAATAGAGTCCTTACAGGAGGCGGGGTGGGAGGAAGTATAGTCCAGGTAGCTGTGGGAATCAGTGGGCTTGTAGTGAATGTTGGTCAATAACCTAGCCCCAGAGATGGAGACGGAGAAGTCGAGGAAGGGAAGGGAAGTGTCGGAGATGGACCATGTGAAGGTGAGGGAACGGTGGAAATTGGAGGCAAAGTGAATGAAATTGTCTAGTTCAGGGCAAGAGCAGGAAACGGCACCGATATAGTCATCAATGTACCGGAAAAAGTGGTGAGGGAGGGGACCTGAGTAGGACTGGAACAAAGAATGTTCCACATATCCCACGAAAAGGCAGGCATAGCTAGGACCCATGCGGGTACCCATAGCAACACCTTTGATTTGGAGAAAATGAGTGGAGTCAAAGGAGATGTTGTTCAATGTGAGAACAAGTCCAGCCAGGCGGAGGAGGGTAGTGGTGGATGGGGACTGGTCGGGCCTCTGTTCAAGGAAGAAGCGGAGTGTCCTAAGGCCATCCTGGTGGGGGATGGAGGTGTAGAGGGATTGTATGTCCATGGTGAAAAGGAGGAGGTTTGGGCCAGGAAACTGGAAACTATTAAAGTGGCGGAGGGCGTCCGAAGAGTCGCGGATGTAGGTGGGAAGAGATTGGACAAGGGGAGAAAAGAAAGAGTCGAGATAGGAAGAGAAATGTTCGGTGGGACAAGAACAGGCTGAAATGATGGGGTCGATTTTCATTCAGCAGTCGGGAAGGAGGCGGGATTGCAACTTTCGGGTTTTAGTCCCGCCTACATCGACGTCCAGCCAATCCATGCGATATTCCCTTGATTGACCTTGTTGAGCCCGCCCAGCGGGCTCAGCAGGCCAATTAAGGGCCACCCGGCAACAGATTACGTCACAGACTGAAATTTCATCTGTCAAGAGGTCTTGACAGATGAAATATCAGTGTTTCACAGCTGTTTGAAGCTGTCAAACACTGACAGTCTGACTTCTAACCTGAGTCCTTCTACACAGACTCAGTTAGAACTCTCACCGACAATGAAAGCTGAAGGCTGTCACTTTTGACAGCTCGCAGCCATTTTGCTTTCAGCGACAGCTGTGTGATGGACTCCCGAAACCTAGAGGAAGAAAGGCTGTTAAGGTAAGCACAGGTAAACTTCTTTACAGACTTTAGACACACCAAACACACTTACCTTTGCACTCATGCACCCATCACTCACCTGAACACCGACATCACGACCCCTCCAAGTCCTTCAACCCGACGGCCCGCCTGCTCTAACCTGGCGTGGTTTGGAGCCGTCGGGAATCCCACACGACACCCCTCAAAATAGGGATTAGGCTAAAAACTGCCTGTTAACTACCTGTTAACAGGCAGTTAATTGGCACTAATCCCTTCCCGCCTCGGGTCGGCGGGTCCCAGTGCGGGGCGGGTACCCGCCTCCTTTGAAACTTCCGTGGAGGCGGGTTTTGGGCTGGAAGGTGTCGGGACCCCCGAATTCGGGATTTTTGCCCCCCGCATGCCTAAAAGCCCGCCTCACGGCACACTGAATATCAACCCCGGTGGGTCTACCAGGGAAGTCCTGTTTGTGGATCTTGGGAAGGAGGTAGAAGCGGGCTGTGCGGGGTTGGGGAACTATGAGGTTGGTGGCCACAGGGGGAATATCTCCAGAGGAGATGAAGTCAGTGACAGTCTTGGAAACGGTGGTTTGATGTTCGGTAGTGGGGTCATGGTCCAGGTGGAGGTAGGAGGAGGTGTTGGAGAGTTGGCGTTCAGCTTCCGCTAGGTAGAGGTCCGTGCGCCAAACAACAACAGCACCACCCTTGTCAGCAGGTTTAATGACAATGTCAGGGTTGGATCTAAGAGCATGGAGTGCTGCAAATTCAGAGGGAGGTAGGTTGGAGTGAGTGAGGGGAGCAGAGAAATGGAGACGGCCGATGTCATAGCGGCAGTTAGCGATGAAATGATCTAGAGAGGGTAAGAGGCCAGGGGGAGGGGTCCAGGTAAAACGGGAATTCTGAAAGCGGGAGAAAGGGTCAGCCGTGCGGGGGGGAAGACTCCTGGCCAGAGAAGTGGGCACGGAGACGAAGGTGGCAGAAAAAGAGCTCAACATCGTGTCGAGTTCGAAAGTCATTGATGTGGGGGCGTAAGGGGGATGAAGCTCAGGCCTTTGCTGAGGACTGATCGTTCAGGGTCAGAGAGGGGTAGGTCAGAGGGGATCGTGAAGATGCGGCAAGTCACTGAAAGCGAATGTGCAGGTGCAGCAAGCCATTAGGAAGGCAAATAATATGCTGGCCTTTATTACAAGAGGATTTGAGTACTGGAGTAAAGAAGTCTTACTCCAATTATATAGGGCCTTGGTGAGACCACACCTGTAGTCCTGTGTACAATTTTGGTCTCGTTACCCAAGGAAGGATATACTTGCCATAGAGGGAGTGCAATGAAGGTTCACGAGATTGATTCCTGGGATGGTGGGACTGTCGCATGAGAAGAGATTGAGTAAACTAGGCCTGTATCCTTTGAATTCAGATGAATGAGCGGGGATCTCATTGAAGCATACAAAATTATTACAGGGCTTGATGGGTGGATGCTGGGAGAATGTTTCCCTTGGCTGACGAGTCTAGAACCAGGTTCCACAGTCTCAGGATAAAGGGTAGGCCATTCAGGACTGAGATGAGAAGAAATTTCTTCACACAGTGAATCTTTGGAATTCTCTACCCCAGAGGGCTGTGGAGGCTCAGTCATTGGATATATTCAAAACAGAAGTTGATAAATTTCTGACTAGTAAAGGCATCAAGGGATATGATGACAGGGCCGGTGAAGTTGATAAATTTCTGACTAGTAAAGGCATCAAGGGATATGACGATAGGGCCGGTGAATGGAGTTGAGGCAGATCAGCCATGATCTCATTGAATGGCGGAGCAGGCTCGAATGGCCGAATGGCCTACTCTTGCTCCTATTTCTTCTGTTCTTATGTTCACCATGGCCAGATTTACTTCACTTGATGCTGTACACCCTGGCTGCCACATGATGCGCCAGGTTGGCACCACCCCACGCCAACACCAAAAAGCATCCCTACAATGCCCAAACCATTCCTTTCACACCACCATTGCGGGGGTACCGTTATGTCTCACCATTCACTGCAACTCACTAAGCCACTTCCAAAGGTGCACACAAATCTGTCCAAGAACGGAAAGTGTTGAAAATAAAGGTTTCAATGTTTGACACCACATTAACAGAAACTTTACATGAACATTGGCGAAAATACCCAAGTGGCTACCGTTGTGTGTTTTTAGTTGGTATGATTGCACTAGGATGAGGGTGAGTGAGGTGTAGCTAGTGAGATGGGGAAGTGATGATGTAGATAGAGAGGGATGGGTGGAGGTGCAAGGTAAGTTGGTGTGAGTAAGGATGTGCAGGAGTAGGGTAGGGAAGGCAGAGTGATGGGGATGTGAAGAGAGGTACAGGAGGATGAGGTTGAGTGTGGCTTTGTACTAATGTTTCGTGATCTAATGAGATAATTGAAAGGTTTGCACCACTGCACCCAGGTCCTCCTGACAACATCCCTGCTTGTGACCTCCTGTGCAATGTGCAACCAGGCTGTGGCGGTGTCCTGGGGAGGTCTCTTCCGCCCATGGGAAAGGAAGAGGGCCTCTCTGCGTGCTGTGAATTCCTCCATAAGCATATGGAGGGAGTCATGGGAGTACCTGGGTGCAGCCCTGCACCTCTGTGCAGTGATTGTCAGTGTTTGCAGCACTTCAGTGCTGCAGAACACTGACAGCACAAATGTCGAAAGTAAGGTGGCCATGGACCCTTTAAGGAAACCGACTGATGACACATCATGAATGACATCACCAGACCGACTTCCTCTAATTGGACCAGAAACTGAGCTGGGTGGGCTTAACAAGCCCTAGCAACGTAAATTTATTTTAGGCCGCGTGATGGAGCCAGCAGCCGGGTTGTGACCCGCCACTGACATAGCCTGCCCGAACCTGCCAAGGTGAGCAAAATCCAGGCCAAAGATTCTGATTCATTCTGTGGAACTTGTTTTCTTCCTTAGTGTTTTCTTCCTCCTCCAATTTCTCAGGCTTTTCAACCTTGGTGGCATTTAATAACTAATTCTTGATTAACTTCATTTCTTTTACTCTTGGTAGCATTTTTAACTATAGGCACTGGTCATTCACCTTGATTTCTTAGTATAAAATGATTCCACTCACTGATACAAATAAAATAATATTTTTGTATGGCCATGATGCATCCACGATCTCTCCTACTTACAAATGAAATACTGATAGTAGTTATAAGTCTCATAGAGATATAAGAGCACAGTTGTGTTGAGTAAGAGAACCAAGACGGTACAACCAAAATAAAGACCCTGGTACGGTCAGTAATATTTTTGTGAAAGGAGTATGCTATTTCAATTTTATTAGCTTTCTGTCCATTTTTATTTGCATGGCCAACCAGATGCTGAGGCGATTAACTGTTAACTGAAAACAAGGCGGCATAAAGTAAACAATTAACAATTTAATTTCTTCATATTGTGTGTCCCATTAGTTTTAATAAGACATGCTATTGTGTGTTATTTAACCAGTTATTCTTGATATCTACCCAAGTCTTTTGTACTATAAAATCTCCGTATTCTGGACAATCTATTCTATCAGAGGCATATTTAAGTCACTTCATTTGATTCTTCCATTAAAAGTAACAATGGTGGTAATTTTAGCCCACCTCACCAGGCAGAAGCCTCACTCATACACACAAATTGGGGTCCTATGATGTCTATAGGACCGAGTGGCATTTTAGGCACCCACCATGGCAGTGCTCCTCTCGTCCCAATAAGGAAAGTCTTGGCCTCTGCTGTTCTGGGCTCCCGCTTTATTCCCACCTGCAAAATCCTGCTGAATTATAATCACCACTTGCCCCTCTCCCCCCCCCCCTCCCCCTGAGTGCCAGCAGACAATCTCCAGTGTTTCAGTCAAAAACATTCCTATTTAGCACATTGTGTTAGGGAGAGAAAATGGGGTAGACTTTCAACTTAATGCCAGCTGTTACAGAATTTGCCCAATTTTCATTTTTATTGATTACTATGGAAATGGAAATTGGACTGTTTCTGTAATAGTTGGCCGATCTGCCACACTAGTTTTACACTCGGACAGTAAGTTGAAAATCTACCTCTACATAGCTGTCATATAACTCAAAGAGAGTATTTACTTCTTTTTCGAAGCTTCACCATTGTTGAGCAGTTCTGATAATCCTACCATTCCTTTTCATAATGTTTTGTTCAGAATTCAGGTGAACAGGGAACAAGAATTTCCTTGCAGTTTATTAATCCCGTAGTTTCATTGTTGTGCCAAATAGAAGCCGACATTGTAATACCTTGTTTCTTGATGTATATAGGATTTCAGCACATTCAGTTAAAATAGCATGTGGATATAACAATATGTTGGCAGTAAGAAACATTACAAACATACCCATCATCATTACTGTACCATAATTCTGTATTAATTATATTTCATAAAATTTGTTCTGTATTTTATGAGTTAATTGCTATGGTTACTGGAGAAAGATGGCAATTTGATTTACCATATTTGTTGTCTGTGACATTTATTGTCACACATATAATAGAGAATTTATTCAGCCATCCTTGATTAGCAGAATTATATATTTGCCCTTTTCTAATTACTGATCCAGAAACGTAGGTTGTCATCTATTTATTATACATTTTTTAGTACTAAAAATGAATAATGCAATGCACAGTTTATTTAAATGAAATAATGAAGTTACCAAATATTTTGTGTGTGCAATGCAAAGATAGATCTTGTTTAGGATGAGAAAAATGTCTGAACAACAGGCGGTTTTGGACATTTTGAAATAAAGTAAGAAAGTTTATTTTACAATTTTTTTTAAACAAGGTAAAAATGATCCAGGGGTCATAAGTTTGTGGTATTTCCATTGTGAATGTGCTTGAAGGGCCAGAAAATTAGGCTGGGACCCTGATATAACAGTTCCTGGTCTTGAATTGAGAATTCTGCAGGGCCTTATGTGGGTGAAACCCACTGCCTACACCTTACAAGACCACTGGTGCAGGAATGAGTAAGGCCACGGACAGAGTTCCAGTGTCCATGGGCATTAGAGGGATCCAACCACTGAAAGACAGCCACTGAATGACGGTTGTGGGCTCCACATGGGGGTCCAGGCTGGGGATCTCTGCTTGTACCCCCAAAGATTTCAGCCAAATGGAATTTTTAAATGTTTTTCAGTGGAATACTTAGAAAGGTACAGAAATGGCAAGGTTTTGTAATCTTTTTGGGTAGGCAGGCACCCAATCCTGACCCCGGGCTGACCAACCACTCTTTCACCACATTGGTGGCTGGGCACATGAGATGTGCCCTTAAATATGCCATGAAAATAAAGGGACCTTTCCCAGACCCTGCATGCTTTCTTAGGGTCAGCGGCAGAGGTCCCAGGTAGGTGCATCTTGGCACTAATGCCAAAATACCACCCTTGCCCCCATGGATTTTCTCTACAATATTTTACTTGATAACTGTGAATATCTTTCCTAAGCAAAATCACCTGTTATATTGGTAGATTGGTTTAGCATTAATTATATCTGTCCATATAATGGGTAATTTTATGAGACTCCATTACCTTGCTAGCAGCAAGCAGAGATGAGAAAATCAAGGCTATAGTGTTATAGCTGTATCTCTGTTGTGTGCCTCGGACTAGTAATCCGCATCAGGAGCAGCGCCACACAACTTTACCCTGTACTGTAATACCACAATAACACGAACTTAGGGTGAATTTCCACGGAGGATTCTCCTGTTCATCCACCATAAGAACCCCTAAAGTTACAGTAGAATAATGGAGAAATTGCAGAAATTCACCCCCTTCAAAAGGGTACAACAAATGGACAATTTAGATTGTCATGTATACCAGAAAATGCTTCAATTATGTCATATTCTCATTTTATAAATGGCTATAAAACCTATATGCCAAACAGCAGACAGAAATTTCATTGTAAAGAATATATTGTACAAGCTATTGTCGAATGCAAGTATATCCTTAATTATTGTAGCCTTTATTAATTGTATAACTACTAAAATTATTGTACTCTGTTTACACAGCATTAGAAAATTCAATTTTGTATCTAAAGTGCAGCTGTTTAAATTAAAATGCACCATGTAACCTGTATAGATTTGTGTGCTGATGTTGCTGTGACATGACAATCTTCCATGTGTGCTTTCAGTTGTAAGCAAGAAGTGAATCAAAATGATTGAAATCAGATTTAAACAGCCTGATTTAAATTTCTGTTCATTTGTTTTTACTCTCCCGACGTGGATTGAACATAAAGCACTGATAATATTTTTATCTTGAAAAATTGCTGTTGGCAGCACCAATGCAATATTCACACTGCCGACATCACTCAGTAATATAAATGAGATGAATTTTGCATCTCCAAAGGACTTTTTGTGGGTTCTAAGAGTTATCATTGGAGGGAGTGAAAATACTCCTTTCCTGTTGTTTCTCAATGGGGACTAGCAACACTTTGCAAACAAAATTGGGGAAAAATAATGTTGTTGGGTCTTAGGTCTCTAGCTAAGAACTACTCTCTCAGCTCCTTACCATCTATATAAAATTGTCTTGATACTGTGTGACGAATAGCCTCTTAAGATGTCATGAGAATACTGCTGCTAAGATGTACCTACTGTTCTGAACATAAACTGATTGATATTAACAGGAATACACAATTGATGTGTTCTTTCGGCAAAGTTGGAAAGATGAAAGGCTTAAATTTAAGGGTCCAATGAATATCCTTCGATTGAACAACCTGATGGCCAGTAAGATATGGACGCCAGACACATTCTTTTATAATGGCAAGAAATCAGTGGCACATAACATGACCATGCCAAACAAGCTGCTACGAATCCAAGACGATGGAACTCTTCTTTATACAATGAGGTAAAACATTCAACATTAAAAACTGTAATAACTATTTCTGCAACTTTTGCATTTGGTAGGCCAGTGTCATGGTTCCCTACCATGAAACTAGTGTTAATACAGAGAAATGCATAAAGTAGAGAAACTGGTTTTAAATAACCAAACCATTTATAATATCCTGCTGTCTCTTCACAGTGGTCGGATAACTAGATAAAGGTTGCAGAATATAATTTCGTATTCATGTTTGTTTCTTAAGTCACTGAGCTACAGCAAAGATCTTTGCCATAGCCCATGAAATGGTAGGAATAATGCTTCAAGCTCACTAATATATCAATCAGGTTATGAATCAATCATTTGTGTACAAATCAGACACATACTATGCCTTAACCGATATTAGGGCAAGAAGGATGATATTGCAGCTCTAAAGAAGGCATTGTAGCTGACCACCTATAAGTACCCATCTTTCACACCTAGGCCTTTCATTCTTTTTATTCATCCTTTTAAATCTGTAACCTAGAAATTGGTCCAGTTACTCGGACTACTAAGGCCCCAATATGGCAGGCAGGAAGCATGCCCACATTCCTGGTCAGAAGTGCGCCACCTGCCATATTGAGTAAAGGACAAAAAATAGGCATTGTTTACCCACGCCTGAAACAATCATTAGGCCCTTTGCATAAGCAAATAAGCCTGTTTAAGGACCCCACTCCAAGATTGGTGTGCCCCGAGACCCTGCATTCAGGGAAACCAGACCTCAGGATCACCTCCAAGGCCCAACCAAGAAGGTAATTAACTTACCTGAACATGGGGTCGGGAGGAGCACTTAAAGAAACTGATCACCGCCACTTCCACCCCCATCGCCGCCGCTCCCCTTCCCATTGCTGTCACTCCCGCCCCTGACCCCCAATCTCCCCTGCTCCTGGCCCTGACCTCCAATCCCCCTCCCTGACCCCACAAGATTCCTGGCTCCGATCCCAGACGCGACTCCCAGACCCACTTATCTCAGGGCCGCTGTGACACTAGCAGCAGCTGATCTTGGTTTCATCTCCATTATAATGCGGTCCAAGACTCAATATGGTGGGAGCCTCGTGCCTCAGCATTCAAGGGCAGGGAATGAACTCTGCACCCTCCACACTCCCAAAAATGGGTGTGCCCAAATTTCTAGTCCTGTGTCTTTGTTCTCAGTTTGTTATTTTGTCCCCAAGTATGACTCCAGGAGTCATTTTTGCTAGTACCAATAGGGAAAATTGTAAGCAAAGCATGAGTCATAGAATCATACAGCACAGAAGGAGGGCATTCGGCTTATCATGCCCGCCTCTTTGAAAGAGCTACCCAATTAGTCCCACTCCCCTGCTGTTTCCCCATTGCCCAGCAAATTTTTCCTTTTCAAGAATTTATCCAATTCCCTTTTGAAAGTTATTACAGGAAACTTTTTTTTAAATCCGGCACGGACAGGACCGACGTGGTGCCAGTTCATCAAAAATTCCGGATAACTGAAAGCTATAGTAAAAGATACGGAGCTAAGAGCTCCGTATAAAGCAACAAACCCTGTTGCTTAGCAACAAGTTCAGAACAATGGCCACAAGTTCCACGCGTCTCTGTAGCTTAGCAACAGCTGCAGCCACACCCTTGCACAGCAACAGATGGAGGAAGGCAAGTAATAAAAGTTACCTGAACCTACTCCTGAATTTTGCCGGTTAACCGAGATTTCCGGTTATTTAGGTGCCGGTAAATCGAAAGTTTCCTGTATTGAATCTGCTTCCACCACTCTTTCGGGCAGTGCATTCCAGATCATAACTCGCTACATAAATTTTCTTTTCCTCTTGTTGCCTCTGATTCTTTTGCCAATTAACTGAAATCTGTGTCCTCTGGTTACCGACCCTTCTGCCACTGGAAACAATTTCTCCTCATTTACTCTATCAAAACCCTGCAGCTGTGGCCTAACCATTGTTTTGTAAAGGTTTACCATAACTTCCTTGCTTTTGTGCTCTATGCCTCTATTTATAAAGCGAAGGATCCCGCATGCCTTTTTAACAGCCATCTTAACTTGTCCTGTCACCTTCAATGGCTTGTGTATGTACACCCCTGTTCTTGCACCTCTTAAAATTATTATACCATTTAGTTTATATTGCCTCTCTTCATTCTTCCTACCAAAATGAATCACTTTACGCAACTCTGCGTTAAATTTCACCGGCCATGTGTTTGCCATTTCACCAGTCTGTCCATGTCCCTCTGAAATCTGTTACTATCCTCCCCACTGTTTATTACATTTCTCAGTTTCGTATCACCTGCAAAATAATAGGTAATTTTATTTTTTGTCAAGTAGCATTGTGAGAAATGAAAAGTATCAAAAAACTATAGTATCAAATTTGGAGGACTAATTTAAAATAATGTTTTGAACATTGCAGTATAAGAAACACAGATCACATCACTTATTGGTGATCAGCAATTTACAGAAGAGCAGAAGTGTGCACTTATATTTCAGTGATGTCACGTTGCTGTGACTCATTGATTAATCATCATCATATAGCACAATAAAATCACTTTAGATACAACGGGTGTTATATGAACTCGAAGAAGACAACTCTCCTGTACAGCTATTAATAATAGTAAAACCTGCAAAAAATCCTGCTCGTTTAACTAGCCTTACTTTCCCTTTGACAATGTCAATTACAACAGTTTCTGCAGGCTAGAAGGTTTATAAATGGTGCAGTGTAATTCTGGTAAAATGCATTTGCTCGTAACATGTCAGTGTATAACAGCAGCAGTTTCTTTTAGCTCGTCATTTACTGTGTGTTCTCACAGGCTTACTGTCCAAGCAGAGTGCCCAATGCACTTGGAGGATTTTCCAATGGATGCACATGCTTGCCCCTTGAAATTTGGAAGCTGTGAGTATTTAAATAAGTACATGATCTGGTTTGTTTGATTTAAGAACATCTGTAATACCAGCAACATTTTGTTACATGATTTTGAACCTCATGATTTATTATTTGAACTCATTGGCCTTGAAATATCTGTGCGAATATTAGCAAAGATGTTAATCTATTTAAAATAAGTAAATTAACACCCTTAAAATAGTATACAAAATTTCATATGAATACTGTATTGTACACTAATACATTGTAATTTCAAGCCCATTGTATTCTTCATAATTTAACATTATATCACAATTTCTCATCAATAAATTAAATGGAAATAAAAATCGAGAGTGATGTAAAATGGACTACCAACTTGCTTATCATCCGTTTTACACTATCGCACAAAGTCAAGATCTACCCCGTCGTGTGTTCTCGGTATAGGATTATCTCTTACACACCTATAATTGTCAGCAGTAATTCTCAGAATACTTTCTGTGCTCCTGATGCTAGACGTTTTTGGTTTCTACAGTAAGTGGTACCAGTTGGATGGCATTTTGAAAAATACATAGTCTCAGGATAAGGGGTCAGTCATTTAAGACTGAGATGAGGAAGAATTTCTTCACTCAGAGGGCTGTGAATCTTTGGAATTCTCTGCCCCAAAGAGCTGTGGATGCTCAGTCACTAAGTATATTCAAGGCTGAGATAGATTTTTGGATTCTAGGGCAGTCAAGGGATATGGGGATCGGGCGGGAAAGTGGAGTTGAGGTCGAAGATCAGCCATGATCTTATTGAATGGCGGAATAGGCTCTAGGGGCCATATGGCCTACTCCTGCTCCTAATTATTGTCTTATGTTCTCACACAATCAATGTCCCAATCACAACTTCTGGCTGACAGTGTGGGCTGAATAGTGACAGAGGGGGCTGCGTAGGCAGGGGGGGAGGGGGCGGAGTTTCTGTCAGGAAACCCAGAAGTTCAGCTTTTGCGTAGTTTTGCTTTAACAGGTTCCCCGCCTGGAGCTCAGCCTGATTGACAGGCTTGGCTTCCAGTCAGCTGGGGAGCACTCCGGAGCAGGCCGCAGCCACAGGTAAGTCAGCTGCTGCTGCTAGTGGGAGCATGGAGGGTGGTCCGCTCCCCGACCTCGAAGGGGGGGTACGATCCCCGACCCAGATGGGAGAGGTGTATGGGGGGGGGGGGATGGGAGAGGTGTATGGGGGGGGGGATGGGAGAGGTGTATGGGGGGGATAGGAGAGGTGTATGGGGGGGGATGGGAGAGGTGTATGGGGGGGGATGGGAGAGGTGTATGGGGGGGGATGGGAGAGGTGTATGGGGGGGATGGGAGAGGTGTATGGGGGGGATGGGAGAGGTGTATGGGGGGATGGGAGAGGTGTATGGGGGGGGATGGGAGAGGTGTATGGGGGGGATGGGAGAGGTGTATGGGGGGATGGGAGAGGTGTATGGGGGGGATGGGAGAGGTGTATGGGGGGATGGGAGAGGTGTATGGGGGGATGGGAGAGGTGTATGGGGGGGATGGGCGAGGTGTATGGGGGGGATGGGAGAGGTGTATGGGGGGGTGGGAGAGGTGTATGGGGGGATGGGAGAGGTGTATGGGGGGATGGGAGAGGTGTATGGGGGGGATGGGAGAGGTGTATGGGGGGGATGGGAGAGGTGTATGGGGGGGATGGGAGAGGTGTATGGGGGGGATGGGAGAGGTGTATGGGGGGATGGGAGAGGTGTATGGGGGGATGGGAGAGGTGTATGGGGGGGATGGGAGAGGTGTATGGGGGTGGGAATGGGAGAGGTGTATGGGGGGGGAATGGGAGAGGTGTATGGGGGGGGAATGGGAGAGGTGTATGGGGGGGGAATGGGAGAGGTGTATGGGGGGATGGGAGAGGTGTATGGGGGGATGGGAGAGGTGTATGGGGGGATGGAGAGGTGTATGGGGGGATGGGAGAGGTGTATGGGGGGATGGGAGAGGTGTATGGGGGGATGGGAGAGGTGTATGGGGGGATGGGAGAGGTGTATGGGGGGGATGGGAGAGGTGTATGGGGGGGATGGGAGAGGTGTATGGGGGGGATGGGAGAGGTGTATGGGGGGGATGGGAGAGGTGTATGGGGGGGGATGGGAGAGGTGTATAGGGGGAGGGGGGGTGTATGGGGGGGATGGGAGAGGTGTATGGGGGGGAATGGGAGAGGTGTATGGGGGGGAATGGGAGAGGTGTATGGGGGGGAATGGGAGAGGTGTATGGGGGGGGAATGGGAGAGGTGTATGGGGGGGATGGGAGAGGTGTATGGGGGGGTGGGAGAGGTGTATGGGGGGGGAATGGGAGAGGTGCATGGGGGGGGAATGGGAGAGGTGTATGGGGGGATGGAGAGGTGTATGGGGGGGATGGGAGAGGTGTATGGGGGGGGATGGGAGAGGTGTATGGGGGGATGGGAGAGGTGTATGGGGGGATGGGAGAGGTGTATGGGGGGGGAATGGGAGAGGTGTATGGGGGGGAGAGGTGTATGGGGGGGAAGAGGTGTATGGGGGGGAGAGGGTATGGGGGGAGAGGTGTATGGGGGGGAAGAGGTGTATGGGGGGGAAGAGGTGTATGGGGGGAGAGGTGTATGGGGGGAGAGGTGTATGGGGGGGAGAGGTGTATGGGGGGAGAGTGTAT
The DNA here is from genome assembly GCF_052327205.1 of Somniosus microcephalus. Classification (NCBI taxonomy): domain Eukaryota; kingdom Metazoa; phylum Chordata; class Chondrichthyes; order Squaliformes; family Somniosidae; genus Somniosus; species Somniosus microcephalus. The sequence continues at coordinate 224,613,574 of NC_140988.1, read as the reverse complement.
GGGGGGGAGAGGTGTTGGGGGGAGAGGTGTATGGGGGGAGAGGTGTATGGGGGGGGAGAGGTGTATGGGGGGAGAGGTGTATGGGGGGAGGTGTATGGGGGGGGAGGTGTATGGGGGGGAAGAGGTGTATGGGGGGGGAGAGGTGTATGGGGGGAAGAGGTGTATGGGGGGGGAGGTGTATGGGGGGAGGTGTGGGGGGAGAGGTGTATGGGGGGGAGAGGTGTATGGGGGGGAGAGGTGTATGGGGGGGAAGAGGTGTATGGGGGGGGAGAGGTGTATGGGGGGAGAGGTGTATGGGGGGGGAGAGGTGTATGGGGGGGAAGAGGTGTATGGGGGGGGGAAGAGGTGTATGGGGGGGGAGAGATGTATGGGGGGGAAGAGGTGTATGGGGGGGGGAAGAGGTGTATGGGGGGGGAGAGGTGTAATTTGGGGGGGAAGAGCTGTATGGGGGGGGAAGAGGTGTATGGGG
>NC_140988.1:224564282-224612605 GCF_052327205.1 Somniosus microcephalus | reverse complement strand
GGGGGGGAAGAGGTGTATGGGGGGGAAGTGGTGTATGGGGGGGGAAGAGGTGTATGGGGGGGAAGAGGTGTATGGGGGGGGAAGGGAGAGGTGTATGGGGGGGAAGAGGTGTATGAGGTGTATGGGGGGGAGAGGTGTATGGCGGGGGGGAAGAGGTGTATGGGGGGGGAAGAGGTGTATGGGGGGGAGAGGTGTATGGGGGGGGAAGAGGTGTATGGGGGGGGAAGAGGTGTATGGGGGGGGAAGAGGTGTATGGGGAGGGGAAGAGGTGTGTGGGGGGGGAAGAGGTGTATGGGGGGGAAGAGGTGTATGGGGGGGAAGAGGTGTATGGGGGGGAAGTGGTGTATGGGGGGGCAGAGGTGTATGGGGGGGAAGAGGTGTATGGGGGGGAAGAGGTGTATGGGGGGGGAAGAGGTGTATGGGGGGGAAGAGGTGTATGGGGGGGAAGAGGTGTATGGGGGGGAAGAGGTGTATGGGGGGGAGAGGTGTATGGGGGGGAAGAGGTGTATGGGGGGGAAGAGGTGTATGGGGGGGGAAGAGGTGTATGGGGGGGAAGAGGTGTATGGGGGGAAGAGGTGTATGGGGGGGGGAAGAGGTGTATGGGGGGGAAGAGGTGTATGGGGGGAAAGAGGTGTATGGGGGGGAAGAGGTGTATGGGGCGGGAAGAGGTGTATGGGGGGGAAGAGGTGTATGGGGGGGAAGAGGTGTATGGGGGGGGAAGAGGTGTATGGGGGGGGAAGAGGTGTATGGGGGGGGAAGAGGTGTATGGGGGGGAAGAGGTGTATGGGGGGGAAGAGGTGTATGGGGGGGGAAGAGGTGTATGGGGGGGAAGAGGTTTATGGGGGGGAAGAGGTGTATGGGGGGGAAGAGGTGTATGTGGGGGGAAGAGGTGTATGGGGGGGAAGAGGTGTATGGGGGGGAAGAGGTGTATGGGGGGAAAGAGGTGTATGGGGGGGAAGAGGTGTATGGGGGGGAAGAGGTGTATGGGGGGGGAAGAGGTGTAATTTGGGGGGGGGAAGAGGTGTATGGGGGGGAAGAGGTGTATGGGGGGGGAGAGGTGTATGGGGGGGAAGAGGTGTATGGGGGGAAGAGGTGTATGGGGGGGAAGAGGTGTATGGGGGGGAGAGGTGTATGGGGGGGAAGAGGTGTATGGGGGGGAAGAGGTGTAATTTGGAGGGGAAGAGGTGTATGGGGGGGAAGAGGTGTATGGGGGGGAGAGGTGTATGGGGGGGGGAAGAGGTGTATGGGGGGGAGAGGTGTATGGCGGGGGAAGAGGTGTATGGGGGGGAAGAGGTGTATGGGGGGGAAGAGGTGTATGGGGGGGGAAGAGGTGTATGGGGGGAAGAGGTGTATGGGGGGGAGAGGTGTATGGGGGGGAAGAGGTGTATGGGGGGGAGAGGTGTATGGGGGGGAGAGGTGTATCGGGGGGGAAGAGGTGTATGGGGGGGAAGAGGTGTATGGGGGGGGAAGAGGTGTATGGGGGGGAAGAGGTGTATGGGGGGGAAGAGGTGTATGGGGGGGGAAGAGGTGTATGGGGGGGGAGAGGTGTATGGGGGGGAGAGGTGTATGGGGGGGAAGAGGTGTATGGGGGGGAGAGGTGTATGGGGGGGGAAGATGTGTATGGGGTGGAAGAGGTGTATGGGGGGGGAAGAGGTGTATGGGGGGGAAGAGGTGTATGGGGGGGAGAGGTGTATGGCGGGGGAAGAGGTGTATGGGGGGGAAGAGGTGTATGGGGGGGAAGAGGTGTATGGGGGGGGGAAGAGGTGTAAGGGGGGGAAGAGGTGTATTGGGGGGAGAGGTGTATGGGGGGGAAGAGGTGTATGGGGGGAAGAGGTGTATGGGGGGGGAAGAGGTGTATGGGGGGGAAGAGGTGTATGGGGGAAGAGGTGTATGGGGGGGGTAGAGGTGTATGGCGGGGGAAGAGGTGTATGGGGGGGAGGAGGTGTATGGGGGGGAAGAGGTGTATGGGGGGTGGAGAGGTGTATGGGGGGGAAGAGGTGTAAGGGGGGGGAAGAGGTGTATGGGGGGGAAGAGGTGTATGGGGGGCAAGAGGTGTATGGGGGGGGAACAGGTGTATGGGGGGGAAGAGGTGTATGGGGGGGAAGAGGTGTATGGGGGGGTGGAGAGGTGTATGGGGGGGAAGAGGTGTAAGGGGGGGAAGAGGTGTATGGGGGGGAAGAGGTGTATGTGGGGCAAGAGGTGTATGGGGGGGAAGAGGTGTATGGGGGGGGAAGAGGTGTATGGGGGGGGAAAGAGGTGTATGGGGGGGAAGAGGTGTATGGGGGGGGAAGAGGTGTAATTTGGGGGGGGGAAGAGGTGTATGGGGGATGGGAGAGGTGTATGGGGGGGAAGAGGTGTATGGGGGGGAAGAGGTGTATGGGGGGGAAGAGGTGTATGGGGGGGAAGAGGTGTATGGTGGGGGGAAGAGGTGTATGGGGGGAGAGGTGTATGGGGGGGGAAGAGGTGTATGGGGGGGAAGAGGTGTATGGGGGGGAATGGGAGAGGTGTATGGGGGGGGATGAGGTGTATGGGGGGGAATGGGAGAGGTGTATGGGGGGTGAAGAGGTGTATGGGGGGGAATGGGAGAGGTGTATGGGGGGGAAGAGGTGTATGGGGGGGGGAAGAGGTGTATGGCCTGGGAAGAGGTGTATGGGGGGGGGAAGAGGTGTATGGGGGGGGAAGAGGTGTATGGGGGGGAATGGGAGAGGTGTATGGGGGGGAAGAGGTGTATGGGGGGGAAGAGGTGTATGGGGGGGAATGGGAGAGGTGTATGGGGGGTGAAGAGGTGTATGGGGGGGAATGGGAGAGGTGTATGGGGGGGAAGAGGTGTATGGGGGGGGAAGAGGTGTATGGGGGGGAAGAGGTGTATGGGGGGGGAAGAGGTGTATGGGGGGGAAGAGGTGTATGGGGGGGGAGAGGTGTATGGGGGGGGAAGAGGTGTATGGGGGGGGAAGAGGTGTTGGGGGAAGAGGTGTATGGGGGGGGGAAGAGGTGTATGGGGGGGAAGAGGTGTATGGTGGGGGGGAGAGGTGTATGGGGGGGGAAGAGGTGTATGGGGGGAAGAGGTGTATGGGGGGGAAGAGGTGTATGGGGGGGAAGAGGTGTATGGGGGGGGAAGAGGTGTTTGGGGGGGAATGGGAGAGGTGTATGGGGGGGAAGAGGTGTATGGGGGGGGAAGAGGTGTATGGGGGGGAATGGGAGAGGTGTATGGGGGGGGATGGGAGAGGTGTATGGGGGGGGAAGAGGTGTATGGGGGGGAAGAGGTGTATGGGGGGGAGGAGGTGTATGGCGGGGGGAAGAGGTGTATGGGGGGGGAAGAGGTGTATGTGGGGGGAAGAGGTGTATGGGGGGGGAAGAGGTGTATGGGGGGGAAGAGGTGTATGGGGGGGAAGAGGTGTATGCGGGGGGAAGAGGTGTATGGGGGGGGAAGAGGTGTAATTTGGGGGGGGGGAGAGGGGCGAGGATGGCGAGGGGTAAGCTTGGGAAACCCGATTAAACCTGTAACACAAGTTAAATATGAGGGGCCCAGCCTCATTAAAATATTTGGTTGCCCGCCCCTTGTCCCACCTCGTTAAACCCGGAAATGGGAGGGTTGGAGGCGCGCTAGTGTCAGGTTTGAAATTTTTAAAGTTTTAACATCTCACCTGACCCCAACCCACATTCCGGGAGATTTACCAGCCAACATGCCTTCCCACAGTCTTCAATTTTAACTTGCTCTTCTGATCGTGCAGCAAGGACACCCTCTGAAAACCGGCGAGTTCCTTTTTTAAATATGCAGATCTGGCTTGATGATGTCATTGGGGCTTGACTGCTGTTGTTACTTTCCCACCAGGTGAAGCTAGCGGGAATAGTGTTGGGGCTAGAAGAGGCCCAAATAGGTAATTTTTAACATTCCTTGTGGGTTCAGCAGGATCATGAGTGCTCCCCAGGCCCCACAAGGAAAGTTAAAGCCCCCTCTGCCACAGGTTCCCCCCACCTTTCCCGATTGTGAGATCCTCCCGGACCCCCCACCCCACGCCTTACCTAAACGCCGAGGACCATTGCTTCGGTCCCTGCCAGCGGCCTCCTGTCACCCAACATTCTGCTCCTCTCCGCCAGTCAGCTGCCTCTTCCAGGTGGCTTTGGGCAGGCAATGACCCATGTAGATGAGGCCTGGGAATTAAAATTGCATGGGGCTCACATTGCCGCGGTCAGTGGGGTTTGCCGCTTGCTTCAGATCCTGCCTGCCCCGCCTATACACACCTGACTTAAAATCGGGGCTTTTATGTTTGATATAAATACCTTTCCGTTGACGAACTTGTAGGTTCACGTGATCTTCCCTTTTCCGTCTAATGGAACTATCGACTGAGTGCGCATAAATTTTGTGTGATGTCCTTCTTTTGTATTTGCACAATTAGTCTTTTGCAGTCAAACTGACATAAAACCTGGAGCAGTGCATGGGTTTAGTTGCGGGTGGGAATTTAAAGTGGCCGAGAATGCGTTAGTGTCCGGAAGCTAGCTCCAACTTCCGAGTTTAACTCAAGTGCGTTTGACTGGTTGCGCATAACCCCCTCTGGAGAGGTTGTTTATCAATTTAAATATGTTAATCACTCATTTCTAGCGATATTTCAACCTACATTCAAATTTAATGGTGCATCCATGGGCTTCCTGAAACTCGCATTGAAACCAAGGCGAGAACACAGCAATTCATGGTGCTCATTAAAAGTCAGGCAAATACAGCAATAAATACTCAGTACTCACAGATACTTTCTTACCTACCACTGGGAAAGTGTTTGTTCATGGTACTTATGGTGAGAGGTTAGTTTCTCCATTTTGGAGGTATTGAGACTCAGATCAGGATGCTGGTGCCTTGGCTGCCTTAGATCGGACATCAAACGAGGAGCAAAATGCCATCAGCAGCATCAACAGCCTGCTGTGGAGAGACCTGCAGGTGTTGAGCAGAGAGTGCAGCAGTAGATTGGTCAAGCTTGCAGGAGGCACTAACCACGGAACAGGGTGTACAAGCAGAGGTTCAGCTTCCTTAACCTCTTCGAAGAGCAGTGCTTCCAGAGTATGAGGTTGTCACATCAGGTGGTGTCAGACATCTGCATCCTCCTAGAAAAAGACCTGCTCCCTACTGGAACTAGTAGCAACGCATTACCAGTGGCTGTCAAAGTGACCACCTCCCTCATCTATTTTGTTTCTGGGTCCTTCCAGAGACATATCCAGGATCTCCTTGTCAGCTGCACACAAATGCATAAGGCAGGTTACTGATGGGTCGTTCACCAAGGCCGGCAAATACGTCAACTTCGCCTGTGATAACGCCAGTCAAAATGAGCAGGTGCTTGGGCTTGCGTCTCTGACTGGCTTCCCACAGGTGTAGGGCATCTTTGACTGCACACACATGGCAATCCGCGCACCCTCAGATCAACAGGGAGTATTCATCAACCACAAGGGCTTACGCTCCGTCAATGTGCAGCTGGTGTGCAACCACAAGAAAAGGTTTATGCAGGTGTGCACCAGAATCCCGGGAAGCTGCGATGATGCTTTCATCCTGCAGCAGTCCCTGACCTCTTTGGACCTGTAAGCAGACTTATAGCGTAGCTGCTAGGAGGCAAAGGATATCCCCTTCAAACTTGGCTGATGACACTCATGAGAGACTCAACCAATGAAGCCCAAGAGCGATATGACAGCCATATTACCATCAGATGTGTCATTGAGCAAGCGATCGGCATGCTCAAGATACACTTCAGGCACCTGTACACATCTGGAGGCACCCATCAGTACTTGCCAGCCAGGGTCTGCAGAATGATCATGGTGTGCTGCGCTCTTCACAACATTCTGCAGCAGTGAGGATTGGAGCTGCAGGAGGAACAAGGCAATGAGCGCACGTCATCTGCAGATGAATCTGAGGAAGCAGAGGCGGAGGATGAAGATGGCGACCCCAATGCAGCACCAGCTGCGCACATTGCTGCCCAGGGTGCCAGGGATTTTTAGCTGTAAGGTTCAGTTAGTTACCACCACTGGACCCACGTAACAACCACATCCAATGGCCGCTCTCCTCCACGACCCCAACCTCCAAATTGCAATGACACAAAGCAGTCATGCTACCAACAAACCACCCACTGCACATTCTGCCACTCCCCCCTCCCTTTATTGGTCCCTGTCAATTCATGTCTTCCGATTCATCAACAAGCAACTGAAAAGGCAAGTTGCCACTCAGCAACCAAGAATGGGCAACACAGGAAAGTGGTGCAAACTTATACATTTTATGTGATTCTACTATAGAGCAGAAACTTAACAACAAAACATTTTCTCAAACACCCATGTGCATGCCCTTGTGCAACTACAAAGCTTTACTCTTCCTTTCCCTACCACTCCTACATTGGTGCAACCCCAGCAAAGGTAGAGGCAGACTGCTCAAATCCCTGCTGAGCTGCTCTTGGTCGATGATGTCTGGGTTTTGGAGCCCGTGAGGGCCCCGCTGCACCTGCATCTGCACCAGGAATCAGGTACTGACTGAGGGGGTGCAGTGGGTGAGAAGTGGGAGCGCTTTGAGTGGAGTCCCCACTTCCATGTTTTCTTTTATCATCAACCCTCTCATGGGCCAGTCGCACTTTACTCCTTCCATTCTGCTGAAGATCAGTAGCAGGCTGTAAGGCCAAGTCTAAGGTGTCTGTCATCTTATTTAAGGTGCCAGATATGGCATCTAGAGTGTGCGTGGTTTTGGTCAAAGCCTGCATGTACTCACTTGATTGCCGCAATTAATGTTCCATGGAGTTGGCCACTCTATCCATGGAAGAACACATCCTTGCAATGCCCTGCGATGTTAACCCACTCATGCTTGAGGTGGACTTCTCCATTCTCTCTGCAATCATGGATAGTGTGTGTGGAAGGCCTGTTAGTACGTCACAGATTTTCCGTTGCCCCTCAATGATTATCCTTTGCATCGACAGCCCCCCAGGGTACAGCATCTGTATCCAGATGATCAGAGCTTGAAGAGGGCTGTGCCCTCAGATGCGGACTCTCCACGGCTGCCCCTGCCACAACTGTCTGCTCATGCTCACTTGTGAACTGTGAGTCACCAGCTGAAAACTGAACTATCTGTCGAACTGGACCCACCAAAGTGCAACTAACTGCGCTAGTGCATGGCAACATGAGTCCAGTGATGATGCACCCTCAGAAGGAATGGGCTCTTATGAAGATTTGTCACTTGCGAGGTCAAGCGACTGCTGCTATACGCGTGAAGGCCCTGGCGGCTAGAAAAGCTATGATTCAATGCTGGCAAGGTAAGAATGTTGCAATTTATCATTATGAAAATGATAGTATTTCACTCGTTGCTGAAATCAAGTCAACATGACTGAGTGTTGTATGATATGTGGATCAGTGATATTTAATTGTGTCAGCAGGTAGCTGGGAGGTCCCCATGTCCCTATTTCCGATGACCAGAGATGCCGAAATGCCACTGATCTCCAGCGCTTCTTCCACTGCAGTTGTCAGCTGTGAAATCTGTGGAGGACCACCTACGGTTCTCTTCCTCTCCCTAGTGTTCTGCGCTCTTTCCGTCAGCAACAGGAAAAGAAAAGACCCATGTGTGACTGTAATAGCATGGGCTCACCCAATGGATGCAGTGTATTTGGTGAGGGTGACTATCAGGGAGAGGCATGACAATGCATAAGGATGAAGGTGAGTGGCAGTGGTGGATGGATAGATGTGAGGAAGTGCATAGAAAGAGAAGGAATGGGTGCACTTACAAGGTAAGTGGGTGTGAGGACTGATGTAATGGAGTAGGCTTGACAAGGCAAAGTGAAAGGTTAGGGTGATGTACACAATAGGATGTAGGTGAATATACAAATGTACTCACCTTTCCTGACCGAGTTTGGTCATGAAAGCACTTCCTGCGCTGAATCCATAAGCGTGGCACAGTGCTCTTGCTGCTGACCTCCTTGGCCACATCCAGCCACACCTTCTTTATGGCATTAGCAGATTTTTCCTCATGTTGCTGGGGAAGACTATCTCTCTCCCCAACTCCTCACTGCCCCCAGCAGAACATGAACGGAGGTGTTGCTGAAGCAGGGCACAGCCTTTGAGCGTCATGAGTCCATCTTCTATGATTGCTGTCTCTGTTCCAAACCCCCAACTCCTCCAAAATCCACCTTTTGATTGGCCCTTTAAATACTTGAATTGAGATCATAGAAACATAGAAGATAGGAGCAGGAGTAGGCCATTCGGCCCCTCGAGCCTGCTCTGCCATTCAATGAGATCATGGCTGATCATCCAAATTCAGTGCCCTGTCCCTGCTTTCTCCCCATATCCCTTGATCCCTTTAGCCTTAAGAAATATATCTAACTCCTTCTTGAATATATTTAATGAATTGGCCTCAACTGCCTTCTGTGGTAGAGAATTCCAGAGGTTCACCACTCTCTGGGTGAAGAAATTCCTCCTCATCTCTGTCCTAAATGGCTTACCTAAATGGATTACCCCTTATCCTAAGACTGTGACCTCTGGTTCTGGACTCCCCGGCCATCAGGAACATCCTTCCTGCATCTAGTCTGTCTAGTCCTGTTAGAATTTTATAAGTTTCAATGAGATCCCCTCTCATTCTTCTAAACTCCAGCGAGTATAAGCCCAATCGACCCAATCTCTCCTCATACGTCATTCCTGCCATCCCAGGTATCAGCTTGGTGAATCTTCACTGCACTCCCTCCATGGCAAGCACATCCTTCCTCAGATAAGGCGACCAAAACTGCACATAATACTCAAGATGTGGTCTCACCAAGGCCCTGTACAACTGCAGCAAGACATCCTTGTTCCTGTACTCGAACCCTCTCGCTACGAAGGCCAACATACCATTTGCCTTCTTAACCGCCTGCTGCACCTGCATGCTTACCTTCAGCGACTGGTGCACAAGGACACCCAGGTCTCGTTGTACTTCCCCTTCTCCCAATCTATTGCCATTCAGATAATAATCTGCCCTCCTGTTTTTGACACCAAAGTGGATAACCTCACATTTATCCACGTTATATTGCATCTGCCATGCTTCTGCCCAATCATCCAACCTGTCCAAATCACACTTGAGTTTCTCGGCATCATCCTCACAGCACACACGCTCACCCAGCTTTGTGTCGTCTGCAAACTTGGAGATGTTACATCTAGTTCCCTTGTCTAGATCATTAATATATATTGTGAATAGCTGGGGTCCTAGGACCGATCCCTGCGGTACCCCACTAGTCACTGCCTGCCACTCGGAAAAAGAGCCGTTTATTCCAACTCTTTGCTTTCTGTCTGCCAACCAGTTCTCTATCCAAGTCAATACCTTGCCCCCAATCCCATGTGCCTTAACTTTACACGCTAATCTCTTATGCGGGACCTTATTGAAAGCCTTCTGAAAGTCCAAATACACCACATCCCCTGGTTCTCCCTTATCTATTTTACCAGTTACATCCTCAAAAAATTCCAGTAGTTTAGTCAAGCACGATTTACCTTTCGTAAATCCATGTTGACTTTGTCCGATACTGTCACTGTTTTCCAAGTGCTCTGCTATTACGTCATTTATAATGGACTCTAGCATTTTCCCCACTACCGATGTCAGGCTTACCGGCCTATAATTCCCCGTTTTCTCTCTACCACCTTTTTTGAACAGTGCGGTAACATTAGCTACCCTCCAATCCATGGGTACTGTTCCAGAGTCTATCGAATTTTGGAAGATGACCAGCAATGCATCTACTATTTCTAGGGCCACTTCCTTAAGTACCCTAGGATGTAGATTATCAGGCCCTGGGGATTTATTGGCCTTCAATCCCGTCAATTTCCCTAACACCATTTCCCTACAAATACTGATTTCTTTCAGTTCCTCCGTCTCATTAGACCCTATTTTCCCCGACAACTCTGGGAGGTTATTTGTGTCCTCGTTTGTGAAGACAGAACCAAAGTATGTATTTAATTGGTCTGCCATTTCTTTGTTACCCATTATAAATTCCCCTGATTCTGACTGCAAGGGACCTACGCTTGACTTCACCAATCTTTTTCTCTTCACATATCTATAGAAGCTTTTACAGTCAGTTTTTATGTTCCCTGCAAGCTTACTCTCATACTCTATTTTCCCCTTATTAATTAATCCCTTTGTCCTCCTTTGTTGAATCCTAAACTGCTCCCAATCCTCAGGTTTACTGCTTTTTCTGGCCAATTTATATGTCCTCTCCTTGGATCTTATATCTTATGCTATCCCTAATTTCCCTTGTTAGCCACGGTTGAGTCACCTTTTTTGTTTTATTTTTATGCTAAACTGGGATGAACAAATTCTGTAGTTCATCCATGCGATCTTTGAATGTTTGCCATTGCCTATCCACCGTCAACTCTTTGAGTGACATTCCCCAATCAATCCTACCCAATTCGCACCTCATACCATCGTAGTTTCCTTTATTTAAATTCAGGACCCTAGTCTCTGAGTCAACTACTTCACTCTCCATCTTAATGAAGAATTCTATCATATTATGATCGCTCCGACCCAAGGGGCCTCGCACAACAGGATTGCTAATTAATCCTTTCTCATTACATAATACCCAGTCTAAGATGGCCTGATCTCTAGTTGGTTCCTCGACATATTGGTCCAGGAAGCCATCCCGTATACACTCCAGGAATTCCTCCTCCACAGTATTGTTACTAATTTGGTTAGCCCAATCTATATGTAGATTAAAGTCACCCATGATAACTGCTGTGCCCTTATTGCACGCTTCTCTAATTGCCCTTTTAATGCCATCCCCAACCTCCGCGTTACTGTTTGGTGGTCTATATATCAGTCCCACTAACGTTTTCTGCGCCTTGCTATTTCTCAGTTCTACCCATACAGATTCCACATCATCCGAGATAATATCCTTCCTTACAGTTGTGTTAATCCCCACTTTAACCAGCAATGCTACCCCACCTCCTTTTCCTTTTTGCCTATCTTTCCTGAATATTGAATACCCCTGGATGTTGAGTTCCCAGCCTTGGCCACCCTGGAGTCATATCATATTCGTTTACCTCTATTTGCACAGCTAATTCATCCACCTTATTACGAATGCTCCTTGCATTAAGACACAAATCCATCAGGCTTGTTTTTTTTAACGCTCTTAGACCTTTTAGAATTATTATTTACTGTGTCCATGTTTGATTTAAACCCTTGATTTCTCTGACTGCCACCTTTGTTTTTCTCCTTCCTGTCTTTTGCTTCTATCCTTGTTCCCCTTTCCTCTGACTCCCTGCTCAGGTTCCCAACCCCCTGCCATTTTAGTTTAAACCCTCCCCCAGAGCACTAGCAAACACTACCCCTAGGACATCGGTCCCGGTCCTGCCCAGGTGCAAACCGTCCGGTTTGTACTGGTCCCACCTCCCCCAGAACCGGTTCCAATGTCCCAGGAATTTGAATCCCTCCCCCTTGCACCATTGCTCTAGCCATGAATTCATCTGAAATATCCTTCTATTTCTACTCTGACTAGCACGTGGCACTGGTAGCAATCCTGTGATTACTACCTTTGAGGTCCTATTTTTTAATTTACCTCCTAGCTCCCTATATTCAGCTTTTAGGACCTCATCTCATTTTGTACCTATATTGTTGGTACCTATATGCACCACGACAACTGGCTGTTCACCCTCCCGTTCCAAAATGTTCTGCAGCCGCTCTGAGACATCCTTGACCCTTGCACCAGGAAGGCTACATACCGTCCTGGAGTCTCGTTTGCGGCCGCAGAAACGCCTATCTATTCCCCTTACAATAGAATCCCCTATTACTATAGCTCTACCCCTCTTTTTCCTCCCGTCCTGTGTAGCAGAACCACCCCTGGTGGCAGGAAGTTGGCTGCTGCTGCCTTCCTCTGATAAGCCATCCCCCCCAACAGTATCCAAAGTGGTATATCTGTTTGAGAGGGGGATGACCACAGGGGACTCCTGCACTACCTGCCTGTGCCTACTACTCTGCCTGGTGGTCACCCATTCCCTTTCTGCCTGTGCAACCTTTACCTGCGGTGTAACCAACTGATCAAACGTGATATCCACGACCTCCTCGGCATCGCGAATGCTCCAGTATGTAGCCACTCACAACTCCAGCGCCGCAATGTGGTCTGCCAGTAACTGCAGCTGGATACACTTCCTGCACACATGGTTGTCAGGGACACAGGAAGTGTCCCTGATTTCCCACATAGCGCAGGAGGGGCGTACCGTCACGTGGGTCCACATCACGCCCCCTTTTGTACACCCAATGGCAAACTCGGAAGTAATATTATAATGAGGTGGCTGCATTAAAATGCCACAGACAGACGCACCAAAAATCCTTCCAGTTTGCCCATGCGATAGCACGCACCCCACCCCGCACTCCGCACTGCCAAAGGTAGAAGAAGTGGTGAGTAACATTTTGTTGCTGACATTTTGTGCAGATTTTCTGAATAAAAGAATGTTCAAATGCAACTGCAGCAGTTCATGTTTCCACATAAACATGACTTATGTACGAGAGATGCTTGTGTTGTCATTCCAGTCAGAATCTTGTAGAGGAGTGACAGCCCAACCATTTCTCCTTGATGTTGTGGACAGTGGATTCTGGTAATGAACAGTCTATTTTCACATGTTTGCTGTCTTCAAGGCTTTGAACTGTTTTCCATCCAAGAGCAAGAGATGTTTCTTTCTGCATCCTGGAATATAGGACTATGATATTCTATCATTGAATAGCCTTACGTTTTGGAACATAGAGGTTATGGATAGTGACTGTAGATAAGATGATAAGGAGAGATGAGGCTGAGAGTTTCACAGGTCAAGTGGTTTGCTCTGAAGCCACTTTAGTAACCAAACTGTGTTAAACGCCTTCATTTTTGAAATATTTTCAATATCAGAAGTTCAGTTTCAACTCACTATCTATTATACAACCTAAAATTACATATAAGCTTCCCTTTCCACGCCAACACCCACCTCTCAACTTTATTCGGCCTCACCACCTAGGATTCAGTCATTGACAAGGCCTTATAGAACTGGAGAGGTGTGCAGCACAGGAGTCGGTAATTCAGTCATTACATCTGTGCCAGTTCTTTCCTAGAGCAATCCAAAATTAATCCCGCTACTCCATGTTCTTCCTACAGCCCTGTATTTTCCTCTGCTTCAAATATTTATCCAATTTTCCCTTAAAAGATGCAATTGTCTTTGCCGTAACCATTTTATGTGATGAAGCATTCCATGCCCCAATAAGCGTCTACAGAGAGGTAAACAGTTATTGCCATCTATGGCTCCCAGCTCCTGAGCTCCAGTGATCCTTAGAGGGGCAGAGTGGAACACACCAGAGTATCCCAGCTGAGGCCATGGCTGGGAATACCACAGAATTTAATGTTTAATTTTTTTACATTGGCTCTCTTACAAAGGAGGAGCCAATTTACTGCATGGCAGCAACTTTTTGGCACAGACTCAGCAGTGGCATCCCTATGCAGCTATCCATGCTGCATTGTCTCCCACCCCCCCCACCCCCACCACCCGCTCCCCCCAAGCAGGTGCCGAAGAGGTGCCCATACTGGCACAGGTCCCAGCCAGCAGTATTTAAATTGGCTGATCCCAACGTGACCCTGGATACTCCGGTCAGGCCAGGTATAGAGGATTCCCGCTCCATTTCATGTCCAAGAATTTTCAGATCTACTGTACAAAAAAGCTATTCGAAAACTTCTGAAGGCATTAGCTGGTGGTGAACCAATTATCTAATGTTTTAAATTTATTTTGTTCTACATATCACAACAAAGACAGAATAGTGACACTGTTTTTGTCTGTATCTTAGTGTTGTCTGAAGTAGAAATGAAGATTGAACTTCATGGGGCAGAAATTCGGTTATGCCCCGTTTGGGGGCGGTAACTGACTTAGCGCCAGCCATTTAGCGCCCGGCACGGGAGTACCGCCCCGCCGCTAAATTGGGCTTACCGCCCTGGCAGGGAAGTGGAGTGCTATCTCAGGTGCTCCACTTCCTCTCGGGGCGGTGTCTGGGGTGCGTAGCGCTGATGTGTTTCATCGCTCCTCACCTTCCATTAAAGGGGTGGGACACTGCGCACTCTGCAGGCCGTTTGACGGCCTCCACTAGCCCAACAGGGCGGCGTAGTGCCGTGGCCACAGCCCGGCACCGAGACGTGTTGCCGGGCTGCACGATGGCAGCCACGGCCCACGCCAAAGGCCGCCACGAGGGGCCGACCTGGAGGTCGGCCAAAACAAGGAAATGGCAGCACGGGGCTCAGCGGACTTCTCCTTTAATTACCGCCTCGCGAGCGGAGGTCGGCCCGGTTCATGACCCACAAGGCTGTCACTGACATCGCCCGCGGCAGCTTTGCGGGGCGTAGCTGAATTTCTGCCACGGGGCAGCAAGGGGCTACAGCGGAGCTCTAAGGGGTTACACCGCTTGGCGAAGATGTCATCGCCGGCGGCGCAGTGCCACAGGGCACTACTGGCTACTGCCGCCACTAACCTCCCGCTGAATTTCATGGGAAGCGTTTGCAGTGCCGCGCCCAGGCGCCGAGGGCTTTGCGTCCGTCAAGAGGTGCAAACCAACCCAATTTTACCCCCCATAGCTATATTCCCAGGGCATAATGTCTTGTACCTGTATTGAAAATCACCAAGCTGTACTATTGTAATATAATTTATGCTGTTCCTGCCATTTTGAGTGAGTTTGTCGATTTACCCCCCCGTCTGCCCTAGGACTGTTGCTTGTTGACATGTAACGGCAGTGGTTTTAGAATCCTGCAGTTTTATAATTCCTGTCGTCATTGATGATCAATCACTCAGAGAAACTCAGAAATACTCTAAATGATACAGCTTCTTGAAGAGGTGTGCAGCCATCTGATTATAAAACTACAGTTCACAAAAATGCTTGTTATTTATGAGACGTGCTTCATGTGCGTAAGAAGCACCAAAAGCAGATGTGTACACAGGAATAAATCACTCTGCAGCTCAATAGAACACTAATGGTAGTCACTTCTCATTACCTTTTGATGGCTGTGTTAATATATTTCCATTTTACTAGACTATTCTGTTTATTGTCAGATTTTTTCTCTACAAAGTTCTGACAGTACCATCTATTTTCCACTTTCTGGGATGTATGCACCTGGTTTTCACAGGAATATGTCACAACCATTTTGAAAATGCAGAATAATTGTTAACATTCCTTTGCTTGGGCTTTTTTTGGTCAATTGGTTTTTGCCACTGCCAAGCTTGACTGGCTATTTTGAGAATCCATTAGCTGTTATGATCAGGTGAGGAGCAGAGCACGCAGGCAGTGCAGACCCGTGTCTTCCCTCCATTAAAATTAATGTCCCAAATGTATTCATTGAAAAAAATTCTTCAGCTGTCCCAGCCATGCAATGCTGCTGCAGGCTTCCAATGCTTACAGCACTCATTTCCCTCCCTCCCCTAAAATAAGAAAAATACAGAACTTCAGATTGGATTATTGGTTTCAGACTATCTAAAAAAGAAAAAGAAAGACTTGCATTATATAGCACCTTTCACGATCACCGGATGTCCCAAAGTATAGCCAAGTACTTTTTGAAGTGTAGATCACGATTTTGCAGGCGCTCAGAGGGCAGGTTTGGAGGCGGGTCAGAGGTTAAATTCATTTTGATTGACAGCAGGTTCCAAACCCGCCGTCATCCCGCCTCCACACAACTTTGCAAAGTGTCGGGTCTGGGAGCCCCGATCAGACCCGACACCAAGCGGCGGGCGAGGCACTTAAGGCTTGTTAACAGCTTATATAATCCCATTTTACCAGGCTCTTCCCATTTTAGGACATTTTCAGTGTGTTCGACGCCATTCGCCAAACACGCCAGCTGATTGTGCTGGGTTCAACAACTATGTGAAATCTTGACAGCTGCACCTGCAGCATAAAAGCGGACCTGTGACATGGCTGACTTTCAGATGACAGAACTTTGTTTTTTTGAGGTGTTGGAACACTTTTTGTAGGTCTATTGAGCTTGTAAGTGGTTAAGCTGAGATCCATATGCAGTGTGACCACCTTGGAAAACCCTCTGCCCACATTATCTGAGCGCTTATAACATCTATTCCTCAACTGACATATATACCAGTGGAATGGGAACCATTTATACCCTCTCATCCTGGTCCTCAGATTCAGAGGGCGAGCAGCCGAGGCAGCAGCAGAACCAGGCACAACAGCAGCAGCAACAACAGGAGCGCCAACCTCCTCCTCACCCACCTGATGCTGCACAGGGCAGAGGGCGTCAGTGCAGGGCTGCACCTCGCCGCAGGAGATACACCCAACACAGGGTTTACAGGCAGAGGATGAGCTTCCTCAACATGACTGAGCAGCAGTGCCAAAGGAGGCTGAGACTTTCGCGAGAGGTAGTCGCTGACATATGCGCAATGCTGCACCAACACCTGGAGCCCAGAGGAGCGGATGGACACTCCTTACCAGTGGCTGTCAAAGTCACCACCGCCCTCAATTTTTTTGCTTCAGGATCCTTCCAGGGATCAGCAGCAGACATCAGCGGCATCTCCCAATCGGCCGCACACACTTGCATCATGCAGGTTACCGATGCCCTCTTTGCAAAGTCACACAATTACATCCACTTCTCCACGGATGAAGCAAGTATAACCACGCGTGCGGTTGGCTTTGCAAATATGGCAGGCTTGCCAAGGGTGCAGGGTGTTGCAGACTGCACACATGTGGCCATTAGGGCACCTCATTACAACCCAGCTGTATTTGTGAACCGCAAGGGCTTCCACTCCCTTAACGTCCAGCTGGTGTGTAACCACAGGAAGAAAATTATGCATGTTTGCGCCAAGTTCCCTGGCAGTTGCCATGACTTGTTCATCCTGCGGCAGTCTCCTTTCCGGATGGCTACTTGGAGACAAGGGCTATCCCCTGAAGACGTGGCTAATGACGCCATTAATGAGGCCATCAAACGAAGCTGAGGAGCGCTACAATGAGAGCCACATTTCCACCAGAGCCATCATCGAGCAAACCATCGGCTTGCTCAAAATGCGATTCAGATGCCTCGACAGATCAGTTGGAGCCCTACAGTACTCACCAGAATCATCGTGGTCTGCTGTGCACTGCACAACATCGCACAGCAGCGTGGCTTACCGCTGCCTGAGGAACAAGTGGCTCAGCACACCGCCTCCTCCTCCTCAGAGGAGGAGGAGGAGGAGGAAAACCTTGCGGAGGCAGATGTGCTTGTTCCAATAGCATGTGAGCACATTGCTGGCCGTGATGCAAGGGATGCACTAATCCATGCCAGATTCACTTAAGTTTACGAAGCAAACACATGTGGCTGCCATCTTCTTAACACACCATACACCATCTGTACAATAAACTGTGGGTTCCTATCACTCTCACCACTATCATTACAGATGAAAGGTGCCCTGACACCTCACTGTGACACTTCCATTTTTGGGCACAAATAGGCCAATTCTTTGAATGTTTGCCATCGCATTTCTTTATTACAATTGAAATGACGATGATAACTTTCAATTTGTATTGCATCAAAACACCCAAATGCCTACCCTTGTGACTATTTGTGTGTTAACTTTCTCTTACGCGTGCATCTACGTGGTGCTTCCCCTGTGGCTTCAGCAGATGTGGAGGCACTTGCTCACTTTCATGCTGCTCCTGCTTCGACATATTTAGTGAGCGTCCTCTGGGTTTGGGAGCCTGGGAAGGCTCGGCAACAGTATGCTCCTCCTGTGGCTGTGCAGCGGCTGAGACAGCCATCTCAGTTGGGTGAGGAATCTGGAGCTCTGACCGAGGGCTCCGCAGTGGCATGGGAGTGTGAGCGCTTGGAGAGGAGCCCACACTTCCTTGTTGTCGACCACCAATATCCCTCTCATGGGTCTTCCGTACTTCACTGCTAGCAAGTAGCTGGAGAGCACCTTGCTGCACATCAGTGAGGCCATGAGGACCCATCTCTGTGCTGACAGTCCTCATAACGGGGACGTCCATGTACCTCTGGTGTCTCTCCTCAGTAGTTGCCCATCTATCCTCCATAGCACACCATCTATTTAGAAGAGAAGATAAGAATATAAGATGTAGGAGCAGGAGTAGGTCATTTGGCCCCTCGAGCCTGCTCCGCCATTCAATAAGATCATGGCTGATTTGATCTTGGCCTCAACTCCACTTCCCTGCCCGCTCCCCATAACCCTTGACTCCCTTATCGTTCAAAAATCAATCTGTCTCCACTTGAAATATATTCAATGACCCAGCCTCCACAGCTCTCTGGGGAAGAGAATTCCAAAGATTCACGACCTTCTGAGAGAAGAAATTCCTCCTCATTTCCGATTTAAAAGGGTGCCCCCTTATTCTGAAACTATGACCCCTAGTTCTAGATTCCCCCACAAGGGGAAACATCCTCTCTGCATCTACCCTGTCAAGCCCCTTCAGAATCTTATATGTTTCAATAAGATCCCCTCTCATTGTTCTAAACTCCAATGAGTATAGGCCCAACCTGCTCAACCTTTCTTCATAAGACAACCCCTTCATCTCTGGAATCAACCTTGTGAACCTTCTCTGAACTGCCTCCAATGCAAGTATGTCCTTCCTTAAATAAGGAGACCAAAACTGTACACAGTACTCCAGGTGTGGTCTCACCAACGCCCTGTACAGTTGTAACAGGACTTCCCTACGTTTATACTCCATTCCCTTTGCAATAAAGGCCAAGACTCCATTTACCTTCCTAATTACTTGCTGTACCTGCATGCTAACTTTTTGTGATTCATTTACAAGGACCCTGAGATCCCTCTGTACCTGAGAATTTTGTAATCCCTCCCCAGTTAAATAATAATTTGCTTTTTTATTTTTCCTACCAAAGTGGATAACCTCACATTTTCCTACATTATACTCCATCTGCCAGATTTTTGCCCACTCACTTAGCCTATCTATAGCCCTTTGGAGATTCTTTGCGTTCTCCACACAATTTGCATTCCCACCTATCTTTGTATCATCAGCAAATTTGGCTACATTACACTCAGCCCCTTCATCCAAGTCATTAATATAGATTGTAAATAGTTGAGGCCCCAGCACCGATCCCTGCGGCACCGCACTAGTTACAGTTTGCCAACCTGAAAATGACCCATTTATCCCGACTCTCTGTTTTCTGTTAGTTAGCCAATCCATTATCCATGCTAATATATTACCCCCAACCCCGTGAGCTCTTATCTTGTGTGGCACCTTATTGAATGCCTTCTGGAAATCCAAAAACACAACACATACTGGTTCCCCTTTATCCACCCTGCTTGTTACATCCTCAAAGAACTCCAGCAAATTTGTCAAACATGATTTCCCTTTCATAAAACCATGCTGACTCTGCTTGACTATATTATGATTTTCTGAATATCCTGCTATCACTTCCTTAATAATGGTCTCCAGCATTTTCCCAATGACAGATGTTAGGCTAAGTGGTCAATAGTTGTCTGCTTTCTGTCTCCCTCCTTTCTTAAATAGGGGCATTTCATTTGCGGTTTTCCAGTCCGCTGGAACATCTCTAGAATCCAGGGAATTTTGGTAGATTAGAACCAATGCATCCACTATTTCTGCAGCCATCTCTTTTAAGACTCTAGGATGCAGGCCATCGGGCCCAGGGGACTTGTCCACCTTTAGTCCCATTAGTTTGCCTAGTACTTTCTCTGTAGTGATAATAATTGTTTTAAGTCCCCCCCCAACCCCAATAGCCCCTTGATTATCTATTATTGGGATGCTTTTAGTGTCTTCTACTGTGAAGACCGATACAAAATATTTGTTCAATGTCTCTGCCATTTCCCTGTTTCCCATTATTAATTCCCCAGACTCATCCTCTAGGGGACCAACATTTACTTTAGCTGCTCTCTTTTTATATACCTGTAGAAGTTCTTACTGTCTGTTTTTATATTTCTTGCTAGCTAACTCTCATAAGCTATCTTCTCTCTCTTCATCATTTTTTTAGTTGTCCTTTGCTGCTTTTTAAAAAATTCCCAATCCTCTGGCCTTTCACTACCCGTTGCAACATTGTATGCTTTTGTTTTCAATTTGATACCATCCTTTACTTCCTTAGTTAGACACGGATGGTTCATTCTTCTCTTAGAGTCTTTCTTTCTCACTGGAATATATCTTTGCTGAGAGTTACGAAATATCTCCTTAAATGTTTGCCACTGCTTCTCTACAGTCTTACCCTGCAATATATTTTCCCAGTCCACTTTAACCAAGTCTGCCTTCATATCTTTGTAATTACCTTTGTTTAAGTTCAGGACATTAGTTTGAGACCTAGCTTTCTCACCATCGAACTGAATTTGAAATTCTACCATGCTATGATCACTCTTCCCAAGAGGACCCTTCACTTTGAGATCATTAATTAATCCAACCTCATTACACATTAACAGATCTAAAATAGTCTTCTCCCTGGTTGGTTCCACAACATATTGTTCCAAGAAACCATCCCGTATACACTCTAAGAACTCTTCCTCAAGTCTACCGTTGCCAATTTGCTTTGTGCAATCAATATGAAGATTAAAATCTCCCATGATTATAGCCGTACCTTTCTTACAAGCCTCTATTATTTCTTGATTTATTCTTTGTCCTACAGTGTGGCTACTGTTTGGGGGCCTGTAGACCACTCCCATCAATGAATTTTTATCCTTATTATTTCTTACCTCCACCCAAACTGATTCTACGTCTTGATCTTCTAGGCCAATATAATTTCTCATTACTGCACTGATCTCATCCCTTATTAACAGAGCTACACCAAGAGTCACCATGCTCTGTTGAACCTGGCAACTTATGTCCTCCAAGGAGGTTGCCACCCTCTCTATGGTGGCACATTCATGCGCCATTGCCTCCAACATGGCATTGCTTATGTTTGAGATGGACTCCTCCATTCTCTGCACGCTCGCAGTTACCGTGGATGCAAAACCTGTCAGAGACTCCTGCACTTGTTGCTGGAGTTCCAGCACCACTCTCTATCTGGATGGCCCCAGAGGCACAGGGTCCACATGCAGTTGAGCAGAGCTAGGAGTGCTCTACTGCCTCCGATGAAGACTCTCCACTGCTGTCCCTGTCTCCACCATCTGCTGATGCTCACTTGTGAGCTGTGATACACCAGGTGACAACACTAATCTATCTTGCGAATGACCTACCGAGGTGTGCGTCTCTGCGCTGGTGCTGGGCACGCTCAATTCTGCTGACACTGCGCCCTCAGAGGTTGCAGCTTCCTCTGAGGAGTCTTCTGGCTCTTCCGCCTGGACAGTGGGGAGGGGGGCTCTTGATGGTCCTGTGGGGGAGTAAAGCCATAAGTTTGACATGTGATATCAACATAACAGGCACATCAAATTATGCAGATGATCAGAACTCAATCTGTATGAACATCAGATGCCATATCAGGGCTGCAAATCTATTCTGTCACCAGCTTGCTCTACTGCGCCCGTCTGACCGTCCCCCACTTCCAGATCCTCCGCACCTCTGACGATGTCGAGAGCAGTCTCTTCAGCGGTGGTCAAGTGGGCAATCGAAGGTGGCCCTCCTCCTGTCCTGCCCCTCTCCCTCTTATTGTGAGCTCTCTTGTCCTGCAATGAGGGACAGAAGTGGAGTTTGAATGAGAATGTTGGAGAGAGTGTAGAGAATCCATAGCATAGATGCTTAAAAGGAGACAAAGATGGAGTGAGGTGCCAATACCAAGGGCCCTCCTTGTGCGTTGTTAGTTGTTGTCATTGCATAACAGTGATAGCGAGTATGAGGGGTGCATAGTAGAATGGTGGAGTGATTCTGTACATAGAGAGGGAGGGATGGTTAAGGGTACAAGGGATGTAAGGGTATGTTGAGATGTGCAGGAGTAGGTTGACAATGCAGAGTGCTGGTGATGAGGAGAGATGGGGAGCAGATTGAAAGTAAGTGTGATGTTATACTCACTTTTGCTGTGCGTAACAGATCATTGAACCTTTTCCTGCACTGAACCCAGGTGCTACCACACAAAGACCCGGCACTCACCTCCTCAGCAATTTGCAGCCAGGCTGCCTTGGTTTGCTGAGGAGGCTTCCTCCGTTCATTTGAGGGGAACAGTACCTCTTGGCGCCCTCTCACTCCCTCCACAAGAGCATGGAGGGAGTTATCATCAAATCTGGGAGATGCCTTTGGTCTTGAAGCAGTCATTTTGAGATGTGCCACACTGAGAAGCAGCAGAATAGGATTGATCAAAAACAAGGCTGCATGGGCCCCTTAAATGCAGCTGGCTGAAAAGCGTCAGCAGAGGCGAGCAGCAGACCCAAAACCACTTATTGGGCCGGGTATCGTGCATGATGGGCTTAATCAGCCCACTTAAGCAAAAATCGTAATTTCAGGGCGGATTAAACCGGCAGCGAGACCGGAACCCGCCGAACATCAAAGCCACCTCCAAACCGCCTCCACTCGGAAAATCGCAGCCGTAGTCACTGCTGTAAAGTAGGAATGACCAAACTGAAACTGAATTATTATCCCAACTCAAAAACATTTTGACTTTGAGTAATCTTGACACAGTAGGAGAGAAATTTATCTTGGGCGGTAGCACAAACAACAACAACAACTTGTATTTATATAGCACCTTTAACATAGTAAAACATCCCAAGGCACTTCACAGGAGTACTATAAGACCAGAAATTTGACACCGAGCCGCAGAAAGAGAAATTAGGGCAGGTGACCAAAAGCTTGGTCAAAGAGGTAGGTTTTAAGGAGCGTCTTAAAGGAGGAAAGTGCGGTAGCGAGGCGGAGAGGTTTAGGTAGGGAGGGGTGATTTTCTGAATGGGAAGCTTTTGGAGGCGGGACTCCTGCTTGTCAGGTTTCAGTCCCGCCTCCATCTGCTTCTGGCCAAACAGCGGGATTTTCCCCTGATTGACCTTGTATGACGTGTCATCTGTCAAGAATTTTTGAAAGAAGAAATGTCATCGTTTGACAGCTCTGTGAAGCTGTCAAACACTGACATTCTGTGTAGTTTGATGAGACCTTGTGTTCAGGATTCATCAAACCTTTGTACTTTGCAGAAACCAGCTGGCTGTTGGATCAGAGGATGCAGCAGCCAGTCTGTGATCTGTACAATGGAGATGTCGGGGACTCCGGCTCCACAGCGGCTGAAGGCTGTAGGTAGAAACAAAGGTAAGTTAACATTTTCTAACACTTTACACTCACCTCACATACTTACCACTCCACACATGCACCCATCACTCACCTCTACATCACACTTTCAGACCCCGCAGACCCACTGCTCACCTCCTACACCCTGGCGGGGTTCCCCCAGGTCGGGAAGCCCGCACTTTGGGACGAAAAATGGGGATAATCCTATTTTCTGCCTGTTAACTACCTGTTAACAGGCAGTTAATAGGCTTTAATTCCTTCCAGCCTCCAAGGAGATGGGACGGCTTCCTGCCTCCAGGCAAGAGGGCACGGAGGCGGGTTGGGGGTGGGTTTGCCACCCGCCCCCAAATTCTGCCACTTTCCCGGCAGTCCCACCTCCAGACCTGCCTCCTCGGGGCTGAGAAAATCGCCCCCGGAATTCCAGAGCTTAGGGCCTAGGCAACAGAAGGCACGGCCACCAATGGTTGAGCAATTATAATCAGGGATGCTCAGGAGGGCAGAATTACAGGAGCGCAGGTATCTTGGGGGGTTGTGGGGCTGAAGGAGATTACAGAGATAGGGAGGGGCGAGGCCATGCAGAGATTTAAAAACAAGGGTTGCGATTTTCCCAATGGTGGCGGGTTGGAGGTGGGTTTGGGTGGGTTCCATACCCGCCTCCACTGAGAAGCGGAAAAAATTTGCGATTTCCCCTAATTGGCCAGTTGATTTCAGAGGTGTGGGTTCCCCTGGGCCAATTAGTGTTTTGGGACTGAAACTCACCTCTGCTACATCACTTATCCAGCTTCATTTAAGGGCGGATTGCTGCCTTGGCTCATTCCACTGGTTTTTGGTCGATGTTGCACCACCTCCAAGCTGTTATCTCCTTGAAAAATGGCCAGCTCCAAGGCAAGGGCCTCCCCAAGGTTCTTGGATGAGGCACTGGGTATGCTGGTTGAGGGGGTGAGAGCTAGCAGGGAGGTGCTCTTCCCCTCATCTGGGAGGAAGAGGCCTCCCAAAGAAACAAAGGCTGTATGCGTCCAGCTGGCAAGGGATATTAGCTCCAGATCTGTGTGCAGATTGGGTGATTGTTTCTGTTTATTGATGAAATGCCATCCCTGTGGGAATGTATTAAAATTAGGTGATGACAAACTATTGGTGTGATGGCATCTGTTATTTCGGCTTAGGCAGCTCCACATTGCGGGCTCCGTGACACTTGCGTGGTCAGGTTAGTGGTCAGAGTGAAAGGAGGCCAGAGAGTCATGTCCATTGTTTATCATGTGTTAAGAAGGAGCCAAGCACATGTGCCACAATGGGCAGCCTATGCAAATCTAGCCCGGATGAGTGCATTATTTGCATGATGTGCTTCCATGCACTGGCGCCATCTGCCCTGTGCAGCATCAGGTGGGTGAGCAGGAGGTTGGAGCTCCTGCTGCTGTTGCTGCTGAGCTGCCTGGTTCTGCTGCTGCCGTGGCTGATCCTCATCTGAATCAGAGGTCCATGGTGAAAGGAAATAAATGGTTCCCATGCTGCTGGCAGATACCTCCGTTGGGGAAGCGCTCAGTCTAAGCGGGGAGAGGGTCTTCCAAGGAGGTCCCACAGTTGAGAGATAGAAGTTGCAGCACCTCCGACTTCGTTAGGCCTGCTAAAAGTGCTGAAAGACCTTTGGAACAAAGGTTCTGCCACCTGCAACTGCACCCTGATGAAAGCTCTGTTTTAATGGTGGAGCTGAAGTTGTGAGGAGGCTACCCACTTGTCAACCCACCAGGATTAGCTGGCGTGGTTTAGGAGGGTCGTGGAACACGCTGAAAATGTGGTAAAATAACGAAGGCATGTCAAAATAGGATTATAGTGGCCCTTAACTACTATTTAAGGGTTTTAACTAGCTCTCCCGACTGATGGAGGCGGGACCAAATTGCACCCATCAAACCCACCTCCGGCAAAATTGCGCTGAGGCGGGTTGGAAGCGGGTTCCGAACCCGCCCTCAGTTTTTGCCATTTTGTCAATTGTCCCACCTCCAAACCCCCCTCCTTGGGGCTGGGAAAATCGTCCCCAAGGATGAGAATTTTGAAATCGAGGCACTACTTAACCGGGAGCCAATGTAGGTCAGCGAGCACAGGGGTGATGGGCGAACGGGACTTGGTGCGAGTTAAGACACGGGCAGCCGAGTTTTGGATGACCTCAAGTTTACGGACGGTAGAATGTGGGAGGCCAGCCAGGAGTGCATTGGAATAGTCCATCTAAAGGAAACAAAGGCATTGATGAGGGCAATAGCGCATCAGCAGTCTGATTTACACTATGGAAAAGAAAATTGGATGGAGTGTAAAATGGGCTACCTATGTTCTATCACCTATTCTGCACTTCCATTCAAGATTTCACCCCCAGTTCCTCAATGGATCATGCCCACAGCACAAAACTGCCCACAGTTTAACATAAATTGGCCCTTATTCAGAGGCCATAAAATGAGTAAGAAGTACAGAAATAAGTTACATTGGTGTAGTAGGGGTGACTTTTTTGAGGCAGGGGCTAAGACATGAATTTGGAATATTTTAAAGGGAGCTTTGTTCTGCATCTAGCTGTGCTGTACCAGATCCAGGATTCTTTAATGCTGACAAAAGTGACAAAAAGAAAGAAAAAAAGTTCCATTCCTCAGCACTGGCATCCCTCATCTTGATGAGCAAATGATTTCAACAAAACAGAAGTAAAAAGATGAATAGATCTAAAATTCCCTAGGGATTCTCTCTCTCCTGCCATAACTCCAAGAGGAGACTGGCAGAATCTCCAGGGAAATGGTTCATGCAGCTGAAAGTGCAGAAGTTATTGCAAGAGACCAGGAAAATCCCTGTGGAATTTCAGGCCGATCACATTTTTTTGCTAGTTTTTGGCAGTACCTGTTTATTGGCTTATTTTCTCCAAATATTCTTGTACCCACATGTATTATTATTGTCATTGCACCAATCAGATGGAACGGATTGTCATTATTTCTAAATGGGCAATGTTACCAAAACTGTTGTAAAATTGCAGTACAAGAAATTTGTGAAAGGAACTGATTTATTTTATAATATTTTAGTGCAAGTGGTTTCCTGGTGAAACTGGTGAAAATATCAGTTTGCAATAAAATCCTGATCATGCCAGTCCATTTTAGTTGGCAAGCTAAAAGTGACAAGATAATAAGAATCCACAATCATTACCTATATGCTGTCTATTAATGTAATATCAGTGAGAGCTGGTACTGCTGCAGAATGCACTGTTTCCCACTTTGAATCTGTGGATTGAAATAAGGACCCGGATTTTGCTGTGAGCGGCAGAGGAACGGCACCTCGCGTACAGTTGCCCACAGACTTTTAGTGGGTTTGTCAGCAGAGACTTCCAGTTATCTGCTGTCTGTTTGAATTTAGCGCCCTCTATAAGGGATCTGTGGGCAGAGAAAGCAGCACCAAGGCTTCTCAACCAATCAGATTGAAGAATCCTCACTGAGACACACAGACAGCAAAGCAGGAAGTAAAAAACAGGACATGTAAATTACATTTAAATCATTATATAGGAAGTAAAATAAAGATTGAGACATACACATGGGATTAAGGGAGAAACATTAAATAGAAAAACAGAAAAACTTTTTTAAAATTATTTTAACGTTTAAAGATCTGCAGCATTAATTTTCTTCTGAGGGAAGAGACACCACACTTGTAAAATTAAAATTTCAGGGCCAGAGAGGTTGTTCAGCAGCATATACCACTTATTACGCCGGAAAAAAAACTCAGTTACTCCTGATTCTACAAGCTCTAACTTTTCCACCTGTCTAGAGCGAGAATAGTGGCCAATTAACCTAAATTCATGGCATAACATTGATTTCTGTGCAGATTCCATTGGTGAAAACAGCAACAGCGCAGCCTGTAGCGGAGCAGGGTATCACTGACAGCAACTTCTGGATTTCCACGTTAACTGCGCATGTGCGGACACCAGAAGTTGCTGTCAATTTTACCAGTGATGACAGTGACTGCTGATAGCCTCGCCGTTATTAGTACAGCAAAATCTAGACCAAGGTCTCCTAAGTTATATCTGTGTTCGCAGGAAAGCATTTTAGTCCTAAACCCTGAAGAGTGTCTGTGATTCTCCCAGTGGCCATTTTATATGCTGGATTCAGTCCTGCTCTTTTCAGAAACTGAGGTGCCAAAGTAACCCCCATTTATTTATAAAGGCTTTGAGATGTTGACTCACATCTATAGAGAATCAGGTGGAAACTGCCAGCAATTTTATTGAAGGAACAAAAATATCTACCTTCTGCCTTCATCTCTCTTGTTGGACTGTATTTAAATACTGGTCTCCAGAGACAAAAAGTAGAAACTCAGATTGGTGTTTTAGCCAATGGCAATAATCTCTATTCTGCTTGTTCATTGTGTTTGCAGATGCATATACACACACAGAGGTGAATTACAATTGGACTCATGGACCAGAAAAATCTGTGGTAGTCGCAGAAGATGGCTCGCGTCTGAATCAGTATGATTTACTAGGACAAACTGTGGGGGAAGAGCTTATCAAGTCTAGTACAGGTTTGTAAAGAGGATTAAATAATGCTGAGGTTAACAAAATCTTTTATTTGGGTGCACGTGAAAATGAACGCAAAAAAATTCAAACAATGGTCTGATCCTGCAGTAATCATCTGGGAAAAACATCCTTGCCTAGAATTCCAGTCTGTTTTGGTTGCAGAATTAATGTAGTCTGGGCAGGGACAGTAGGAATTTGGGGTGGAAGCTGTTTCTGCCAGGTCTCCAGCCCTTTGGGGTGGAGGGGTCCAATCTCAAATCGTGGCGGAGGGGGGCGGGGGGTTACCCGGAGTGGCAGTGCCCTCGCCAGCTTTTGTGGAGCCCGGAGGAACACTCCTGCTCCTTACATCCCCCAAAAAATAAACAAAAACTCCTCTTTGGCTGGAGCACCTGCTGATACGGGACGGAGCGTGTGCAGCGCAAGCTCCGCCCAGTGCTGTCCTAAATTGGGAAACGGATTCTTATATATGTTACAGGACCCCTATTTGCATTTTAAATGGGCCTAGCGCCTGACTCAGTTGAGCACTACTGCCCTCTTTGCACTGGGCAGGAGGCCTCAAAATCTACCCAATTGCCTGCAATCATACAGCTTCAACGCTATTTACATTTTAATAGATGCACAGATAACAATTAGTAAATGGCAGTAATGAGATGCACAAAGGGCAGTGCATTTTTAATTTGTGTGTAGTTGTGGGTAGATGTGCAGTTTTATTATGGCATTTGGTACTGTTTGTGACATTGGAATAACAAGATATTTCAGCTGGAACTGATCTCTGTTGAGAGATTTTAAAGAGATTCACTCAAAAAAAACTACTGAAAATGAAAATGAAATGTGATGCAAATGGTAATTATTTGCTCAGCTGATGAACAAACATAAATGCAACAGCTTTGTTTTAATTAACATTAATGAGTAAAGCCAGTTGGGTTTGTATGCTCAGTTCAGTCTGATTAAACCAACTAAAATCCATCTAAAGCTGCATTTACACAACTGCAGCATTATAGTGTAAACGTAACCAGAAACTAGTGTCAGGGCATTACTTGATGTAATGTATATACCTTTAAGGGGGGAACTACTTTTTACAGCTCATGTATACTGCAGTACTGGCAGTGACCACACCTGTATATAGCACTGAGTAGTAATCTGTACAGACCAGTTCCTGTGTGCGCCACGTTGAGTAAACACCTGTTATACCTTTCTCCTGCAGTCTGTGTCTTATTATACACAGACACAACATTGGCGACAAGGCAAGTTCGAACCTACCTGCAACTCTGCATCACCGCCCGGGGATTCGTTCCTGGAGATCAGTGGATTGGAGGTCAAGGCCAGAGACTCGGGCGTCGACCACGGGCAACCACCCAGTCATCCAGCAGAGACTCAAGAATTACGGGGGAGGCTGTCAAGAGCCAGGCTTGGCTTTCCAGTCGAGGTGGTCCAGCGAAACGGGCTGGCAACAGGTAGTGCGCAGACCCTTACCGGACAGCGGTGGGCTAGAGCCCGACCGAGCGGCACAGCAAAGGGCCGAGCAGCGTCGACGGGGGAGAGAGAGAGAGGGCAGAGCGCACAGGGCGCAGCCGGTGTTCAGGGGCCGAGCAGCGTCAAAGAGAGGGAGAGAGAGACGCGCAGAAACCCGTGAGGCTCCGCCATTGCCATGAGGACCGCCGAGAGCGGGGTTGGCAGCAGCGCAGGAGAAGCGCGCAAAACCTACAGGGCACAGCCATTGCCACGAGAACCGCCGGGAGCGGCGTTGGCAGCAGCGGGGGAGGAAGGAAAGCGCGGGAGATGCCATTTTAAGCCATTGGGAGACGCCATTTTAAACCACACCCAAAATGCCAAAGAGTGTCAGTATCACCGCATTTGACAATGAAGTCGAAGATTGGACTACATATGTCGAACGAATAGAGGTATACTGCAAGGCAAATGAGGTGTCAGATGACAAGAAAGCGTTGGTATTGTTAAATTTAATGGGTGCAAAGACGTATGGTTTATTACGAAATCTAGTAACCCCAACGAAGCCAATGGAAAAGAGTTTTGAAGATATAGTAACGATACTACAGGAACATTTAAACCCCACACCGCTGCTGATAGCAGAAAGATTCAAGTTTCACTAACGGAACCAGCATAAGGATGAAAGCAATGCTGATTATTTAACAGAACTGCGCAAACTATCGAAACACTGCCAGTTTGGAGCGGGACTGGCAGATACCTTAAGGGACAAGTTTGTGTGTAGGCTTCAAAGTGAAGGAACCCAGAAAAGGCTTTTATCTGAAAAGGACCTTATGCTGGAAAAGGCTTTCAGCATTGCGGTATCATATGAAGCAGCATCACGGGGCACTGCAGAGATACAACAGAGACCGCAAGAATATGGCACAAACGAAATGTCATGTGGAACAGAGAAGTGCTATCGCTGCGGCAGAACAACACACGACCAGAATGATTGCTGGTTCAAAGACAAAGTGTGCAGACAGTGTGGAAAAGTAGGACACATAGCACGAGTCTGCAGGTCGGGAAAGAAAACCAGCAATAAGAAACCTACCAAAGAAAAGTACAAGAAGGTACATAAGATGACGGAGAATAGTTCAGACGAACAAAAGAGTGATAACGACTCCGAAAGCAGGGAACTGAGTTGTCTGAAACTACATAATGTGATCACAACGGAGGATCACCGAACCATTTGGGTCACTCTCAAGATAGCAGGAGTCCAGGTAAAGATGGAATTGGACACAGGATCAGCCCTAACAGTCATAAACCGACGGGACTACAAGCGGCTATTCTGACACATACTCTTGAGAGACACAAAAATTATTTTGAAGACGTACACGGGGCAAAAAGTCTACCCCAAAGGAAAAATAAGGGTGACTGTTATATATAACGGTAAGGAAACACCAAAACTAGACCAGTATGTATTGCAAGATGGAGGACCACCATTACTGGGACGTGAATGGATCCGGAAAATACAACTGGATTGGCATTCCATACAGGCACTGACTGTGGCTGACAAAAAGGATGATGACATCACACCTGGGCGACTGTCAAAGATCCTAACTGACGCAAAAGAAGTGTTCCAGCAAGGACTCGGAACACTAAAAGGCATGACAGCGACGATTAAAATTGAAGAAAACGCAAGCCCAAATTTTTTTAAGGCCAGACCGGTACCTTATGCGATCCGCCCAGCCGTCGAAGCCGAGCTGGAGAGTCTGGAACGTTCAGGTGTACTGTCCAAGGTAGACTGGAGCGAGTGGGCTACACCCATCGTCCGTGTGATGAAAAAGTCATTGAGCAGCACGCCTGGGGAACCAAGGAAGGTTCGCATCTGTCGGGACTTTAAGGTAACAGTGAACCCGGTCCTTCACACCGTACAATATCCACTTCCGCGGATTGAAGATATTTTCGCCTCGCTATCTGGAGGGAAACGCTTCACTAAGATTGATCTGGCCCAGGCGTATCTGCAAATGGAGGTAGAAGAAGCATCAAAAAAAATACCTCACAATCAACACCCATAAAGGTCTCTACCAATACAACCGGCTGGCATTCGGGGTAGCATCAGCTCCGGTTATTTGGCAGAGGGCAATGGAACAAGTCCTGCAAGGGATCCCAGGGACCCAGTGTTATTTGGACGACATCCTGGTCACGGGCGAAAATGACAGTGATCACCTTGCCAACCTGGAGCAGGTACTCACTGGATTGCAGGAATATGGGCTCCGAGCTAACAGCCCCAAATGCGAGTTTTTTAGAAAACAGATCTCGTACTGTGGCCGCGTTATCGATAAAGAGGGGTTACATAAGTCCCCAGAGAAGATTGAGGCAGTAGTCAAGGCTCCAGCACCAGAAAATGTGTCACAACTGAGGTCGTTCCTCGGGCTGGTAAACTACTACCATAAGTTCTTGCCAAATTTGTCTACAATACTACACCCACTGAACACCCTACTGCAAACTGGGCTGCCATGGAAGTGGAGTGACGAATGAAGACGAGCTTTCCAGAAGAGCAAAACACTAATCACATCGAAAGAGGTATTGGCCCATTACAACCCAGCATTACCAATTCGGTTGGCATGTGATGCGTCACCCTACGGCATTGGAGCGGTGCTGTCGCACAAATTCTCGGACGGCTCAGAGAGGCCAATAGCCTTTGCGTCACGATCACTAACCTCAGCCGAGCGTAACTACGCCCAGATTGACAGGGAGGCCCTCAGCCTAGTGTGGGGAGTGAAAAAGTTCAATCACTATCTGCACGGGCAGAAATTCACCTTGCTGACTGACCACCAGCCTCTTGTCTCCATTTTTAATCCGAAGAAGGGCGTTCCGGTGACATAGTGGTTAGCACTGTTGCCTCACAGCGCCAGGGACCCGGGTTCAAATCCGGCCTCGGGTGACTGTCTGTGTGGAGTTTGCACATTCTCCCCGTGTTTGTGTGGGTTTCCTCCGGGTGCTCCGGTTTCCTCCCACAGTCCAAAGATGTGCGGGTTAGGTTGATTGGCCATGATAAAAAAAATTGGCCCTTAGTGTTAGGGGGGATTAAATACGTGGGGTTACGGGGATAGGGCTTGTGTGGGATGGCTGTCGGTGTAGGGACCGGGTGCTAGGGTTTGGATGACCAGCCATGATCTCGTTGAATGGCGGAGCAGGCTCGAAGGGCCGAATGGCCTACTCCTGCTCCTATCTTCTATGTTTCTATGACTGCGCAACGACTACAAAGATGGTCACTTTTTCTAGGGGCGCACCACTATCAGATTGAATATATGGGCACGAAACAGCATGGAAATGCTGATGGGCTATAACGCCTGCCACTGCCTACTGCGGAGGAAGCACCAGCAGTGGATCCTGTCGAAATATTCCATTCGACTATAGTTGAATACCTACCGGTAACTAACGCTCGTATAGAAAAGGAGACCCGAAATGACCCGACACTGTCTCGCGTATATGATTTGACGGTGAAGGGATGGCCAGCACATGGTGACTCACTGTTGCCAGCATTCTCGACAAGAAGAGAACAGCTGTCAGTGTGCCGGGGGACCTTGATGTGTGGATCCCGAGTGGTAATTCCACCCAAGTTAAGGGATAGAGTGCTCAATGAGCTTCATGAGGGTCATCTGGGAGGGGAAAAAATGAAAAGCCTAGCCAGGGCTTATGTGTGGTGGCCGGGAATCGATAAACAAATCGAGGACCTGACCAAGAGCTGCTCAGGATGCCAGAAAGTCCAAAATGCACCACCACAGGCCCCTCTACACCCATGGGAGTGGCCCTCATCTCCATGGCAACGGGTGCATATTGATTTTGCTGGTCCATTCATGGACTCAATATTTTTAATAGCCGTGGATGCGCACTCGAAATGGCCTGAGGTCATCAAAATGTCCTCCACCACCACGGAGAAAACTATTGCAGTCCTACGGACCATTTTTGCCAGGAATGGCTTGCCAGAACAGATTTGCTCCGACAATGGACCACAGTTTGTGTCCGAAGGGTTCCGGAGGTTCTTGAAATAGAATGGGGTAAGGCATTACACATCCGCCCCGTATCATCCAGCCACAAATGGATTGGCTGAGAGGTTCGTACAAACCTTTAAGAAGGCAATAAAGGCTATGTACAATGACAACATTCCGCTGCAGCACAAGGTGGACAATTTCCTGTTCGCCTACCGGAATGCGACACATGCAGTCACCAACCAGGCCCCAGCCATGATGTTCTTTAACCGAAGGTTAAGATCTCGCCTGGATTTGCTCAGACCAAACGTACGAAGAGATGTTGAGAGTAAGTAATTCCAGCACATCCATGAGAATCCAACAAGGAGCTTCAATGTAGGGCAACCAGTCTTGGCCCGCGACTACCGAACAGAAAAATGGCAGCCAGGAACGATATGCACATGGCAGGGCCCACTAATGTACACAGTGGACGTTGGGGAGAGCATCATGAGACGCCATGCTGACCAGATCCTAGAGTCACAGGAACAAGTCAACCCCATGCCTCGCCCATACGTACCTGGTGATGAACCCGATGTACAGGTCGCATCTACCCCAGAAACAGTAGCATCGGAAGCTGATGAACCAACCGATGACAGGGGGCCAGAATCGCCTCCGCACCAAGAGCAAGACACTCGGGAAAGGCGCTATCCAGAAAGGATCAGGAAGCCTCCCCAAAGACTGAATATATAAATAGACTATTTTCAGCTAATGTTGCATGTTAAAAGTGTTAATTATAATTAGTTTGATATTTAATTGTTAAATGAGTGCTATGGTACTGTTAATCTAAAAGGGGAGGAATTGTAATGTATATACCTTTAAGGGGGGAACTACTTTTTACAGCTCATGTATACTGCAGTACCGGCAGTGACCACACCTGTATATAGCACTGAGTAGTAATCTGTGCAGACCACTTCCCGTGTGAGCCATGTTGAGTAAACACCTGTTATACCGTTCTCCTGCACTCTGTGTCTTATTATACACAGACACAACACTTGACACCTGAACGAAGTGGAGTGAGTCTCCCTGGAAGAGCGCGTCTCACTCCACTTTGCTTCACATTGGAATCAGTTTGCAACTTCACATACGATTCACACTCCAAGTTTAGGGTTGCTGTGAAGAGGTTTCTGCTTTGCATCACCTCTAAACTCTGGGAATGTGAATGAACCGTAACACAAAACCAAAGCTTTTAAAGCAGCTTTCGGCCCTCCTACATCTTCACTGCTACTGCTACTTAAACATCCCCATAAAATGTTAGCTTTCATACCACTAAACCTATTGAAATGTCATGTAGTGTTTACTTGCAGCCCATGAACCTTTGGAGCCAGTTATTTTTATTTCACCAATCTCATCGGAAATTTATGTTGAGAGTTATGAAATGTAGAATAAGGAAATATTAAATGACGTCTGGCATCAGAAGCATGCAAATATGTAGGCCCTGAATTTACTTACTGTTTTGGAATATACTTAGCGCTGGAATGGCACAGGGAGATTTTAAGGCCTGTGATTTGGAGCTTAAGCCACTTCTGTTGGGTTTCCGCCTCGAAATTGATGCACTCCAATTTCCGATGATTCATAAGACCTCCCTGCGATCCACTCGCTGAGTTCCCATAGAGCTCATTAACATTTATTTAAATGAGGGCCAGTGGCATTGGCACACTGAAACATCAGAAGTTACACACATAATGCAACAGGGTTGAGTCAGAATGAGTTAAATGAAGCCTACCTGTTTCCTGTAATGCCCGAGACTGGTGGAAGTGAGGAACCTTTGAGCCTGAAGAATGCAGAAACTGTTGCAGCTGATTACTAGAGCTGAGAAAGAGCTACCGGAATGCTTATTTCGCTTTTCATTCAGATAGTGCTGGACTTGCCTCTGACTGCCTGAGGGGTCATTAGACCCTCGGGATACTTTAGCTACCACTCATGGTGACAGGTTCCAAGGAACAGGTATGAAATTCCCAAAGGGCATTCCTTTGTTTGCTATCATAATGGAGGAGGAGGAGCAACATAAGAGGATGGAGGAAGGAACGTGAAGCAGCATTAGAGGAGAATGCACCCCAAGATATTACTCCCTTCTAAAGAATGTAAGGGCCACACAGATCCCATGTTGACCTTAGTGAGCAGCTCTGTGTTCGAAGAATGTGCTTCACCAAGGAGGCGATAGGAGAGCTGTATATCCTGTGGCTGTGAAGGTCACGACTACACTCAATTTTTACACCACCGGATTATTTCATGCAGTCATGGGGAATCTGTACAATATCAGACAGGGTGCCATCTGGGCATGTACTCATCAAGTGGCTGACACACTTTTCAGGAGAGCTAGGGAATTGATCCTGTTTGGCATCATAGCAAGACAGTAGCACAACAAGGCCATCAGTTTCATGCTGCTGCTGGGCTTCTTAATAAATGGCACCCACATTGCTTTGCAATTTTCTATCATTAATTCCCTCAAGTAATTGATGTTAGGGGAGATGATGTCCCATATTTTAAGATCCTGAGCTAGTTACCCCCCTTAACATAGTGCAGTGTAAAAGGTGACTTGTGCATCTATTAACTTTAGAGGATGAACGTGTGTTGGTGCCTATGATGGCCAAGGAAGAAAAGGGAGAGTGGCCAATCTCTTAGCTTGCCTGCCCCTGTCAGGTCATTGTACTTTTTTTCAACACTGGTTTGCAGTTCTGTGGATGACAGAGCTATTCAGTAACATATTCAGTGTTATTGCCATCTTCCTCCACATGGCACATGAGACACTTCTTTTTGTGCCTTCCGTGGAGACCCAGCAGTCTTTCTCTCCATTGCTGAATCTCATCCAGGATTGTCTGAAGGTCGTTCTCATTAAAATGCTGTGCTCGTCTTTTCTTCCTCCTTCCAATGCCCTGCTCCTTTTGGGTGGCTATGTCTGCTCCTCCACTTGGAGACATTGGGCCGTATTTTCCGATCGGAGACTTCCC
Source organism: Somniosus microcephalus (assembly GCF_052327205.1). Taxonomy (NCBI): domain Eukaryota; kingdom Metazoa; phylum Chordata; class Chondrichthyes; order Squaliformes; family Somniosidae; genus Somniosus; species Somniosus microcephalus. Next base: position 224,576,635 of record NC_140988.1, on the reverse strand, counting down.
GCGTGCGGAGGCCTCCGATCTGGAAAAAATGTACGCACTTACCTGAGGGCTCCCGAGGTGCGTATAGTTCCGATGCTGGGCCTCTCCAACTCCAAGTGCGCAGGGCCCACGTATCTCAGTGGCGCATGCGGTTCACAAGCGTCCCTGGGATCACGTGGGCCATGGGGGACCAATCAAAGAAGGGAATCTCCCTTCATACACTTGACAGATAGACCTGTCAAATATATGAATGGAGATCAATGAAAAAACATAGTAAAACTAAATAAATTTTTAAAAAACCATCACCTTTTAAAAATTAGCTGAAATTACAATAAATTAAATAATTTTAAAAATGTAATTTTTTGAAAAAAATAATTAAAGCTTTTTACGGGGCTAAAAATAAACTTTTTAAAAAGTATTTTTAAATGATAAATGACTGAAATTAAAAAAAAACTTTTTTCAACTCTTATCCTGGTAAAAGCAGGCCTTATGCTTAGAATTCTGATAATGTATACATAACTCTTTAATAGGTCAGAATTCTAAGAGTTTTCTGCGGGAGGAAGGGCTCCAGAAAGCGGAACTATCCGCCCGCAGAGGCCCTTCTCCAGGGCAGGCGTCCGATCTGTCAAGAGCATTCTTGACAGATCGGAAATGCCGGTTTTCAGTGCATGCACTGTGTATGCCTGAAACTGGCATTTCCATTGTCCCTACGGGCAGGTACACAGTGCGTACCCACCCATAGGGATCAGAATATCTGGGCCATTCTTTGAAAGTGGGCACAAAACCACACATTGGCCAACTATTACAACTATGTGACAGGCAATTCACTGCATCAAACATTCGCCGACTTACTTGCTGTTAACCCACCCTGCTGCTGCAATCTTCCACTGAACTATCAATGGTCATTTAAATGAGCTGATCACGTAACTTATGGTGAAGTCAGTACTAGACAGCATCAGTGAGGACAAGTCCTAGCTCAAGGGTACAAGACCAGCCTAAATTGCCCTGGCAAATTTTGGGTTGCACTTTTTAACGGATAGGCAGGTCAATATTCTGTCCATATGGTGTTTGTATATGGATTTAAACCATGGCTTATTACCTTTGTCAAAATCTATAATCTAACTAGTTTGAAAATAAACGATTATACAGTACACTGCAATATCACATTTTATGTTTTGTGTATATGTATACAGTGCATATAGTCCTTGATATGATTACATTTAAATAAAAGGGTCAATTTTCCGATGCATTATTACTTCAGCTTGTGATTCCAGAACTGGTTAATATAACCTCTAGATTAATCGGTGGGTATGGTCATAATGTTCGACTTAATGTGAAGGAGATGGCCTCTTGTCTTCTGTCATCAACAACAACAACTTGCATTTATATAGCACCTTTAACATAGCAAAACATTCCAAGGCACATCACAGGTGCATAATCAAACAAAATTTGATACCGAGCCACAATGTCACTCCAAGCTGCTGCGCTAGAATTTTATCAAATTTGCAAAGCTGACTTTTCAATTATTTGCACATCTGCCCTTGCTATTGCCTATTTAATTTCCCCTGCTGATGGTACTTCTAATGTTCCATGATACATTGAACAAAACTAAGACATGCATCTGTGGCTTTGCAGCAAGATGGTTATACTTAAATCAAGCAGATAATGTATACATAACTCTTTAAAAGGTCAGTTTGGTTAAGTTTATTAAATTTGGGTGAAAACAAATGTTCAGTATGTAGGGATTTTAGTGATGTAATTTTGATATTTATATCAAATCCACGGTGTTTTATTGTTGAAAAAGACAAAAGAAGCGTATGTCTTCCAATTTTTAAACAGCTTGTTATGAACAAATGCTAATAAGTATTAGGTTGTCTGTTCCTAGGGAACTCTCCAAATTGCTTCCATTTAAAATACAGAGCAAGCTGTATAATCTTCAGTTGTCTGCACTGTTGTATTCACATGTAACTACAGTTTTCCAAGTGTTAGTGAAGAACAAGCATGACTGTTGTATAGATATATCTTTCATTTAAGAAATAGCGAGAGTCTTGTGCAGGCTATCAGTATAGTTGCTGAAAACGATACTTCATGTATCTTTTCTTAGATTGTTTCAAAAGATCTATGAAGTCCTATAATGAAATGAAAGTTCCTCATTATCCATTTTGAAGTTTTGTAACTTGGCTAGTTTAATCATTTGACTTTGAAAACATTTAGATTTCACTGCTGTAAACCAGGAACCGATAGATCCACTTAAAATTATTTTTGTTTATAGAGCTCACAAGGTGCTTGTTTTCTAATATTTGGAATTTGACATGCTTACTGCAGGGAGATAGGGTAACTTTGAAACTCACCTTCTCCCATTAGTTGGTTTAAGTTAACTAAAGTAGGTAGTTTAGGTTTATAATTTGTACATAAAGTTTATTTAGAACAACACCTGACTTATATAACTAGTTTATTTCTTTCATTGCAAACCCACTCTTTATTGGCCTTTCATTTCAGGTGAATACAAAGTCATGACAACATATTTCCACCTGAAGAGAAAAATTGGGTATTTTGTGATCCAAACCTACCTGCCGTGTATCATGACTGTCATTCTTTCACAAGTGTCATTTTGGTTGAACAGAGAATCAGTCCCTGCAAGGACTGTCTTTGGTAAGTAGATTTAAAACAGTCAGTGGAATATTTAGAAGCTAACATTATACAGATGTGTTAGACAACTCCAGTGATAATATTGAACTAGCCATAGAGTCATAGAGTCATTAGAGCCATAACGGCACAGAAAGAGGCCATTCAGCCCATCGAGTCCATGCCAGCTCTCTGTAGAGCAATCCAGTCAGTCCCATTCCCCAGCTCTATCCCCGTAGCTCTGCAAGTGTATTTCCCTCAAGTGCCTATCCAGTCTCCCCTTGAAAACATTGAGTGTCTCCGCTTCCACCACTTCCGTCGGCAACGAATTCCAGGTCATCGCCACTCACTGTGTAAAAAGTTTTTCCTCACATCCCCACTGTACCTTTTGCCCAAAACCTTAAAGCTGTGTCCCCTAACCCTTGTACCATCAACTAATGGGGACAGTCTTTCCCCATCTAGCCTATCCAAACCCATCATAATCTTGTACACCTCTATCAAATCACCCCTCAACCTGCTTTGCTCTAATGAAAACAAATCCGGCTTCTCCAACCTGTCCTTGTAGCTAAGATCCCCCATCCCCGGAACCATTCCGGTAAATCTCCTCTGCGCCCTCTCAAGGGCCTTCACATCCTTCCTAAAGTGTGGTGACCAGAACTGGATGCAATACTCCAGCTGTGGCCTAACCAGTGCTTTATAAAGGTTCAGCATAACTTCTCTACTTTTGTACTCAATACATCTATTTATGAAGCCCAAGATCCCATATGCTTTGTTAGCCACTCTCTCAATATGTCCTGCCACCTTCAGGGACCTATGCACATTAACTCCCAGGTCCCTCTGTCCCTGCACACTCTTTAAAACTGTGCCATTAAGTGTATATTGCCTCTCCCTATTACTTCTGCCAAAATGTATCACTTCACACTTCTCTGTATTAAATTCCATCTGCCACATGTCTGTCCATTCTGCTAGCATTTCTATGTCCTGTTGTTGTTGATTGATATCATCATCACTATTTGCCACACCCCCAAATTTAGAAATTCTACTCTGTATTCCAATATCCAGGTCATTTATATATATCAAAAAAAGCAGTGGCCCCAGCACTGACCCTTGGGGAACACCACTGTCTACCATCCACCAGTCTGAAAAACAGCCATTTACCACAACTCACTGTTTTCTGTCCTTAAGCCAATTCCTTATCCAATCTGCCGTTGACCCACCTATTCCATGAGCCTCAATTTTGTTAACCAGCCTTTTATGTGGTACTTTGTCAAACGCCTTCCTAAAATCCATGTGGACAACATCCATTGCATTCCCTTCATCAATCCTGTCTGTTACTTCATCAAAAAATTCAATTATATTAGTCAAACATGATCTTCCTTTTACAAACCCGTGTTGGCTCTCCTTAATTAGCTTAAATAAACTGACTAAAATAAAAATGTTTATATATTTTCAATGGGATAAATATTTACGACTGACCCTTCACTTTTAAGCCTCGACACAGTGAGCTAGAAAGGCCAAACAGGCATTGGTTTTGCACAATTATGTTCATAATTTTGTTTGTGATTGATGAAGATTATTTCTGTATTGCAGCATTTGTATTTTTAAGGTATATGTACAAAGGCAAATGGGAAATGATCACTAAAATGTAACATTCAATTTACAAACTACAGAAATTGTAATGTTTGCTCATCATGATCACAGTGAGCTGGCGCACCACATCCTAAGATCATTATAAGCTAGTCTTTGTAAATGACAAGTTTTCAATGAATTATATATACATATAAGGTAATAATATCCGACTGGAAGATTACCCAACTTAACTAAGTTTGGTGCAGATTTGATGTGGATGAAATTACATTGTCCAAGCTTGTTGGAAAATACAGGTTAACATTAATTTCCAGAAATCGTGCAAGATCATCCATTCCAAAACCGGGTTTTCACTTAGCCAGCATGTTGCTGGCTGATTGTGATCTTGTTATGACTCAGTTTAAAGTTATGGAATTTCAAATTTTTCCTGTCAAGGAACAAATAAAATGCATTACCTGACTAGAATTGGGTGATGGAAACTTCCAAACATACTACATCTTTAATCTAAGCTATAAGCTGCTATTTTTTTTAAAAAAGGGGTTAAATGTTCTTACGTGTAGATTTTAGCGACCCTCAATAAAAACACAAGTAAGCACTATTTTGCCATAGCCGATGCTGTTAAATGCAAATTTGTAAGAGGGAATAAATGAAAATTAGCCAATCAAGACACTGTAATAATACTTGTAAAGCAGCTAAAACAGCACTAACCTGGTCACCATCATCAATGGTTTGCCTAAGGCAGGATCTGGCTCAAATTATGGAATTTCAAATTTTTCCTGACAAGGAACAAATAAAACGCATTACGTGAGTAGAATTGGGTGATCGAAACTTCCAAATATACTACGGGCTAGATTTTCAGTATAGACAGTTTTGGGGCGCTAACCTTAGCGCCCGCCCGAAGTTAGCGCCCGCCCCAAAGTAGCGCCCCGTTGCCGGAAATTCAGTGGCTTCGCCCTAAGAGGTTGGTGGAGCGCTAAAAGAGGCGTTCCACTACTATCTTTAGGCGCTAAGCCGGCGGTGCAGAGCGCAGCGCCCGAGTTCGGGCGCAGCGCACAGCAGACACTCTGGTGCCAGTGAGCTCTTAAAGGGGAAGGGTGCATGTGTTGTTTTCAAAGGCAGAGTCTGGGGGGAAAAGATGACGAGGAGGAGGAGGAGGAGGAGGAGGCACGCCATTCAGAACAACACACTGCATCCTTCCACACAACAGATGCAGACTGCCGTTTATCGTGCAGGAGGAGTGCCCTTTAATTTGCGCTCCCCAGGGTGTGTTGCGTTCCATTTTACAAACGCTCTGGACGCCAGCCGCACAATGGGGCGGTCCGACTGAAGTTTGGATTCGGGGCGGCCAAAGGGCGTTGCACGAGGATGTGACGTCATTTTCTGCGTGCGCATCCGGGCGGCCGCTAAACTTTGCGCCGGCGCTAACGGCCAACTTAATTTGGGGCGGGGCGCAAACTGCGCTGCGCCCGGGCGCTACACGCATAGCGCCCGAAAATCACTTCTCTTAAGGCGCTAACTGCTGGCGCAAGCAACTGAAAATCTAGCCCTACATCTTTAATCTAAGCTATAAGCTGCTATTTTTAATGAGAATTTATAATGGGGAACAAAGAAATGGCTGACCAATTAAATACATACTTTGGTTCTGTCTTCACAAAGGAGGACACAAATAACCTCCCAGAGATGTCGGGGAACTTAGGGTCTAATGAGAGGGAGGAACTGAAAGAAATCGGTATTTGTAGGGAAATGGTGTTAGGGAAATTGACGGGATTGAAGGCTGATAAATCCCCAGGGCCTGACAATCTACATCCTAGGGTACTTAAGGAAGTGGCCCTAGAAATAGTAGATGCATTGCTGGTCATCTTCCAAAATTCTACAGACTCTGGAACAGTTCCTATGGATTGGAGGGTAGCTAATGTTACCCCACTGTTCAAAAAAGGTGGTCGAGAGAAAACGGGGAATTGTAAGCCTGACATCGGTAGTGGGGAAAATGCTAGAATCCATTATAAAAGATGTAATAGCAGAGCACTTGGAAAACAGTGACAGGATCAGACAAAGTCAACATGGATTTACAAAAGGTAAATCATGCTTGACTAATCTACTGGAATTTTTTGAGGATGTAACTTGTAGAGTAGATAAGGGAGAACCAGTGGATGTGGTGTATTTGGACTTTCAAAAGGCTTTCGATAAGGTCCCGCACAAGAGATTAGCGTGTAAAGTTAAGGCACATGGGATTGGGGGCAAGGTACTGACTTGGATAAAGAACTGGTTGGCAGACAGGAAGCAAAGAGTTGGAATAAACGGGTCTTTTTCCGAGTGGCAGGCAGTGACTAGTGGGGTACCGCAGGGATCGGTCCTAGGACCCCAGCTATTCACAATATATATTAATGATCTAGACGAGGGAACTAGATGTAATATCTCCAAGTTTGCAGATGACACAAAGCTGGGTGAGCGTGTGTGCTGTGAGGAGGATGCCGAGAAACTCCAGTATGATTTGGACAGGTTGGGTGATTGGGCAGATGCATGGCAGATGCAGTGTAATGTGGATAAATGCGAGGTTATCCACTTTGGTGGCAAAAACAGGAAGGCAGATTATTATCTGAATGGCAATAGATTAGGCGAAGGGGAAGTGCAACGAGACCTGGGTGTCCTTGTGCGCCAGTCGCTGAAGGTAAGCATGCAGGTGCAGCAGGCGGTTAAGAAGGCAAATGGTATGTTGGCCTTCGTAGCGAGAAGGTTCGAGTACAGGAACAAGGATGTCTTGCTGCAGTTGTACAGGGCCTTGGTGAGACCACACCTTGAGTATTGTGTGCAGTTTTGGTCACCTTCTGAGGAAGGATGTTCTTGCCATGGAGGGAGTGCAGCGAAGATTCACCAGACTGATACCTGGGATGGCAGGAATGACGTATGAGGAGAGATTGGGTCGATTGGGCTTATACTCGCTGGAGTTTAGAAGAATGAGAGGGGATCTCATTGAAACTTATAAAATTCTAACAGGACTGGACAGACTTGATGCAGGAAGGATGTTCCCGATGGCGGGGGAGTCCAGAACCAGGGGTCACAGTCTAAGGATAAGGGGTAAGCCATTTAGGACAGAGATGAGGAGGAATTTCTTCACCCAGAGAGTGGTGAACCTGTGGAATTCTCTACCACAGAAGGCAGTGGAGGCCAATTCATTAAATATATTCAAGAAGGAGTTGGATATATTTCTTAAGGCTAAAGGGATCAATGGATATGGGGAGAAGGCAGGGAGAGGGTACTGAATTTTGATGATCAGCCGTGATCTCATTGAATGGCGGAGCAGGCTCGAGGGTCTGAATGGCCTACTCCTGCTCCTATCTTCTATGTTTCTATGTTTCTAAATCCCTGATCTCCAAACTGCCCTGTCTTGTGCCTCTTACCTAATATAAAAGATGAAAATTTTAATAATTTAACTGCGAAGTATGAAATTGTTGTGCATAATGGTTTCATGAAAATGGAGAAATTCCCAGTTCCCCCAATAGTTCTTGCTTGTTATAAGGATGGATGACTGCAGTGGTTACTTTGGGACTGATAATGTAAACCTTAAATTAAGCAGATTATCAAGAAAGGAAATATATTTTTTCAAAAGACCAGTATTCTTCAGAGATCATGCTATGATGAGTCTATCAGTATTACATATTCTAGCGTGTATAGCTAGCAGAGAAAAGAGCTAAATCTGCAAAGTTGTGCAGTTGTACAAATTACCAGATCATCTGTTGTAGTGAGTTGGTTGAGGGGTAAATTTTGGGCAGGACACGAGGAGAACTTCCCTGCTCTTCTAAAAGTGCCTTGGGATCTTATACATCCACCTGAGAGGGCAGACGGGGCCTCGGTTTAACGTCTTAGCTGAAAGACGGCACCTCCGACAGTGCAGCACTCCTTCACTGAAGTGTCAGCCTAGAGGGCAGCACGGTGGCATAGTGGTTAGCACTGTTGCCTCACAGCGCCAGGGACCCGGGTTCGAATCCGGCCTCGGGCGACTGTCTGTGTGGAGTTTGCACATTCTCCCCGTGTTTGCGTGGGTTTCCTCCGGGTGCTCCGGTTTCCTCCCACAGTCCAAAGATGTGCGGGTTAGGTTGATTGGCTATGATAAATTGACCCTTAGTGTTAGGGGGATTAAATACGTGGGGTTACGGGGATAGGGTGGGACATGTGTCGGTGCAGGCTCGATGGGCCGAAATGGCCTCTATCTGCACTGTGGGGTTCCTGTGATTTCCTGTGATTATGTGCTTAAATCTCTGGGGTGGGTTTGAACCCACAACCTTCTGACTCAGAGGTGATAGTGCTACCAGTGAGCCAAAGTTGACACCTTAGTGGGCATTTGGAATACTCGCAGGGCCCATTAAATGCTCACAAATCTTAGGGACTTCAAACTCCCCCAAGAGACCTTATCGCAATATAATCTATCTTGCGCATGCACGGTGTTTCAGTACATGTATAGAAGAGATATTTTGCACAAGGTATTGTGACACAATTTAATAATTCTCTGGGGCACCCATAAAAATAGCTGGAAACACTTCTGGATGCGCAGATCACTAGATAACTGTGTTCCTGTGAACTGCCTTGGAATGTTTTACTATGTTAAAGGCACTATATAGGAACATAGGAATAGGAGTAGGCCATTGAGCCCCTCAAGCCTGTTCCGCCATTCAGTGAGATCATGACTGATCTGCGACCTAACTCCATGGCCTCGATTTTAACTGAGCCGTGGAGGCGGGCTTGGAGGCATGCGGGGGTTAAAATTGCAAAAACTGGCGGGCTGGACCCCCCCCCGCCTGGTTCCCGACTCCGAGCCATTTTTACTCAGGTGTGTCTGATGGTCCCAAATCCGTCCCGCATCCAACTGGCGGGATTGGTCTTTAAGGCCCTTAATCACCACTAAATGGCCTCTATAATGCCATTTTAACAGTCCCTCACACTTTTAACCCTTTTCCCACGTAAAACACGCCTGGTGGGAATCATGACTGTGAAACCTGGCGGGAGCACTATTGGCTTGCTGACTATCAGCTGCAAGTCAACCATTAAAGAGGAGATTTGATCAGCCATCATTTGCAGGTGGCAGGATTTTTTGCCTCAGGCCTGGGGCAACTTTTACCAGGCTTAACCACATCTGTGGAAGGTTGGAGCCTCACACACATCTCCAGAGTGAACTCCTGGGAAACCCCTCTTGCCACCTTCACTCAGCGCTTCCTCAACGGAGGTATATGCCAGAAGCATGGGAACCATTTTTTTCCTTCCCTTCTGAGCATAAGAGGAGCTCGAGCATCAGGCGCAGAAGCAGCATAACCAGAAACAACAGCAGCACCAGCAACAGCAGCAGCAGCAGGAGCGGCAGGCTGCTGCTCACCCACCTGAGGCAGCACAGGCCAGAAGGGGCCAGCGCCTGGAAACCTGTCGGCGCAGAAGATACCCCCCAAACAGGGTCTACAGACACAGGGTCAGCTACCTCAACATGACTGAGCAGCAGTGCCAAAGGCGGCTCCAACTTTCGCAAGAGATAGTGACTGACATCTGCGCAATGCTACAGCAAGACCTGCTGCCCAGAGGCCCAGGTGGACACTCCTTACCAGTGGCCATCAAAGTCACCACTGCAGTCAACTTTTTTACGTCAGGCTCATTCCAGGGATCATCAGCAGACATCAGCGGCATTTCCCAGGCAGCCGTACACACTTGCATCACGCAGGTAACCGATGCCCTCTTTGCCCTCGCGCACAATCACATCCATTTCACCAGGGATCGCGCAAGTGTGACGGTGCGAGCGGTTGGATTAGCTCATCTGGCAGACTTTCCAAGGGTGCAGGGCGTCGTTGACTGCATACGTGTGGCCCTTAGGGCACCCCATCGCAATCCAGGTATTTTTGTCAACCGCAAGGGTTTCCACTCCCTTAACGTTCAGCTGGTGTGTGACCACAAGAAGGAGATTTTGCATGTTTGTGCCATGTACCCTGGCAGTTGCCATGACTCCTTCATACTGCACCAGTCTAGTGTGCCTCCGCTATTCAGGCCACCAGACCAACTTCACAGATGGCTACTTGGAGACAAGGGCTATCCCCTGAGGACTTGGCTAATGACGCCGTTGAGGAGGCCAGCCAACGAAGCTGAGGAGCGCTACAACTCCAGCCACATTTCCACCAGATCCATTATCGAGCAAACCATCGGTTTGCTGAAGATGCGCTTCAGATGCCTGGATAGATCAGGTGAAGCCCTACAGTACTCAGCAGCCAGGGTCTCCAGAATCATCATGGTTTGCTGTGCACTTCATAACCTGGCACAGCGTCGTGGCTTGCAGATGCCTGAGGACCAAGTGGCTCCTCACATACCCTCCTCAGATGATGATGATGAGGAGGAGGAGGAGGAGGAGGGCAAAAACGATCATCCTGCAGAGGACCAACAACCAGCGGCAGCATTAAACTAGAACATTGCTGCCCGGGAAGCAAGGAACGCAGTCATCCTGGCCAGATTTGCTTAGCCTAGCCAATCAAGCACTTTTGCCTCGCAGCTTCTTACCTGAGCATTGACAATGGCTAAGACCCTGCGGTTTCTTAGCTATTTGTCCAATTGCAAGTAATCCTAAGCCCTCAATGTGAAAGTCCCATTCACGAAATGACACACGCCACAAATACAGCAGTAGACATCAGACTTTTTTTGACAGAATTCATCTGATGGCTTTTTTTAACAATACATAAAATTTCACCCAAGAGACTACCCTTGTGACTACTTGTGCTTTATTTACCTCTTACACGTGCTCCTACGTCATGGTTCCCCTGTGGCTTCAGCAGATGTGGAGGGCCCTTGCTTACTTTCCTGCTGCTCCTGTCTCGACGCCTTTGGCGGGCGTCCTCTGGGGTGGCGAGCCTGTGAGGGCTCGTCAACAGTCTGCTGCTCCTGCGGCTGTGCAGGGGTTGAGACGTCTTTCTCACTTGGGTGTGGACTCCGGTGGGGCTCTGACCGAGGGCTCTGCAGTGGCATGGAAGTGTGAGCACCTGGAGAGGAACCCCCACTTCTTTGAGGTCTGCCACCAGCCTCCCTCTCATGGGTCAGCTCCCCCTCTGCGCCTGCAAGTGGCTGGACAGCACCTTGCTGCACATCAGGGGGGCCATGGGGACCCGTATCTGCAATGGCAGCCCTACTCAGAAGGATTTCCATGAAGGTCTGGTTTCTATGTTCAATAGATGCCCATCGCTCCTCAAGAGATGTCATTCTATACTGAACACTCACCATGTTTTCCATACCCTGGCGACTAAACTCCTCCATGGCCGTAGCCCTCCTCTCCTCTACCGTAGCCAGCCTTACCATGGAGGCAGCAATCATTTCCACGTAGGTAGCCATCCTTTCCGTGTTGATGCGTTCATGCGCCAATGACTCCACAAAGGCTCTGCTCATGTTCGCTATGGACTCCTCCATTCGCTCCACACTCACAGCGACCCTAGAGACAAAACCTGCTGTCCCCAAGGGTACACTGAGCTGGTGGTCCCCTCCAATAAATTACCAAGTGTAACCCAAGGCAGAGACTCCGGAGGCATACTGATCTGGTTTAAAACAGAACTTAAGAATTACATCAAATTTATAAAAAAGGGAGAAAACCATATGTGGCTCAAACTTGAGAGGGAGATTATCTCAAACACCCAAGATGTTTACATTTGCGCACTTTATATCCCCCCAATCGATTCCCCGTACTTTAAAGAGGACACCTTCTCCAACATGGAGGGGGAAATTATCCAATACCAGGCCCAGGGGAACGTGTTGATCTGTGGGGACCTCAATTCAAGAACGGGCGAAGAACCAGACTTCACCAATAATCAGGGAAACAATTACATTTTCGGGAATAACCACTTTGACATCCTTTCCCTTCCATACAGGCATAACTGCGACAAGCAGTCAAATACCAACGGAAAACAGCTACTACAGCTCTGTCGAAACCTGGGTCTGTACATTGTCAATGGTAGGTTCATAGGAGACCTCCTAGGAAGATCGACCTATTGCTCACCTCTTGGCTGCAGCACAGTAGACTATATGATTACAGACTTAGACCCATCCTCTTTCAGAGCATTCACAGTCAAACCACAAACAACACTGTCAGATCACAGTCAAATTACTATGTTCCTCAAAAAGACAGAAACAAACAACATAGAAACACAACCCAG